>NC_056735.1:434346430-434356430 GCF_019279795.1 Protopterus annectens
TTGCAAGCCATGCATGCTGTGTGCTGTCTGGACATTAGCCTTAGTACCAAAATAGCCAGTACATGCTGGGGTCAGATGTTCACAAGCCACAGACCTCACACATGCTTGAATGAGTGTACTGCCTAGCTCTAACAGAGCACATTGTTGGCACTCTTCCAGTAAACATGAGGTGTGTGCAGCAAATATGATGTGCTCACTGTTGACCATTACAGTGACCTGGCTTCATCATGGCACTGTCAAGTAACAGTTTGTAGGAGCATGACATGGAATAATGCTGTGTATGTCACACTGATATGTGCTGTTGTAATATATGTACACTTGGCTACACAATGAAAGTAGTAATGTCCTACCAGTACATGAATACAACATCCATTATGGTGCACTGCTTGGCTATGTTTCACACATGGCATGAGGAAGGTGTGGAATATATCCTCTTGACCTGCTAGTGCACGTACTGATGTAGACCGCATATGTGTACATGTATTGCTGTTTGTGTAGATTCCATGTGTGTGCAGTGTCTGATGTCTGAAGGTGACTGTTGTCTTAGTACATCATGCTGTTGCAATACAGCCTCAGCCTTGCCAACTGTATATGGTGATATGCTCTAAGTACAGTAAGCCATACATGAGGTATGGACAGAAGTTTGGACATGGCTATTGAGTGGTGGGGCTTCTTTGCAGATGAATGATTACTGAGGACAGCTAGCTGGTGTGTTACAACCAATCCTACAATAACCTGTGTACTTGCTAAGGTCAGGTTTTCTTAATTGAAGTGGAAGACAGACAATGTAGAATGCTGTAAGGGTGACACTGAAGGCAAACCCCATGACACCTGTAACAGTAATATCCCCCCTGTGCATATATTGTGCATATATCTGCACAGTTGTCAAAGAAAAGAGTCAGTAAGCATTTTACCAGATGTGATAGTGCTGTACTGCTGTAGTACCTATCATGAGATAGGCATGTGTCTGATTCACAGTACTGGCACTTGTGGGTGTGTGTCCATATATGTCACGTATGGTTGGAATACATCCCACATGTTATCACTCTCCTGAACACTGTTGTTGACACCAATACAGAGTGAAGTATAGAAATAAAGCCATAGGCAGGTGGTTAAACCTCACACATGTAAAGTGTCTGTATGTGTGTGACATAGGTGTATATTTTTAAGAATGCCGGTGTGTGTGTGTGTGTGTGTGTGTGTGTGTGTGTGTGTGTGTGTGTGTGGGTGTGGGTGTGTGTGTGTGTGTGTGTGTGTGTGTGTGTGTGTGTGTGTGTATGTGTGTGTGTGTGCATATGGCTATCTGTGTGTATGGCTGTCCGGTTCCTGGAGTGAGGCTGTTTTTACCATAATGAAATTTTAATGCCCCCTCCCCCCATCCACTCTAAGCAGTCTAGCATCCCTGTTGATATCAGCAGTCGTAGAAGGGCATACTAACTGCCTGTTAACATGTATGCCCTGGGGTGTGACCTGTTGTTACACATCCTACTGATGGACCCACCCTCCCCACATATACTCACTGCACTGTAATATCCCTGTCGATGTCCTCGATCATAGGCCATTCCAACTACCTGTACATGTATAATCTCAGTGGCATGTCTTGTTATTGCGTTGCACTATAATGATGGTATGCATATAGGCAGGGAATCTCATCCGAACACTGGCAACTGTGTGTGTGTGTCAGAGTGTGTGTTACTGTGTCTGGAATCCCTGAGTGTGTGGGTGTGTCTGCGTTTGCATGCTACCATGGCAGTGAGTATTACTGCTTCCCAGTGAGAAGCCACTATTTCCACTGGCCTTTACCATTGTCATCCAGCATACCACTCTTTCACCCACTCCATGTTCCAGGTAACTATACCTGTGATGCCACCCAGTATGGATGTGATGGCTCTGAACTTAGTAGCTTACTACACAGCTATCATGCTCTTGGATCATTAGAACTGTAAACATAATTGAAAAATGGGAGAATATAACCGTGATGTGGAAGCTGCAAAGTGCATGCAGGTGTTGTCATACTGACCTGTGGGTAGTCAACATGTACATATGGGACTCCTGCAAACACAAACAGCCCCCGGCACATGCAACTACATCTGAAAAAGGAAGGCAGAATGTCAAGATCAACATGTTGTTAGTGTTGTTACACATGATACTTGCTGTCCAACATACAAAATACATTCTAAACCTGCAATACATGGTCTGTTTGCTCCCTGTCAACACTACTCAACAATATTAATCTACAATTATATGTACAGGGTGTTAATGTTTGCCAGAGGCCTAGGCTGTGCCATTGGATGACATCATGTGTGTGTTTTAGGGCCTGTGATATCATTGGGTGTGTGTGGATGTTATGTGTATGTGTGTGTGTGTGTGTTGAAGTGTCCTACATTTGTTTCCAGTGTGTGTGTATGCATGCACACAGGTCTGGCATGTGGCTGGCCTACACAGGGGTAATATTGACAGCTGCAGACTGTACAAGGCAGGTGTCACAGTTCATGGTGTCCGGCCACAGCCACATGACCTACGCCTGCCAGGAGTTGCACGGGCACTACCAGGCAGAGGTCCAGATTGGGTACCGTCTGATGACACATGTACATTGGAATCGTGTCCCTGTTGGGACTGTCCAGGACCACATGCATGTTGCCTGCTGTGTTCTGGTGTGGACTGCACAGCAACAGCAGCACTGCTGCTGCTACCGCCACTATGGGAGCGGGCATGTGCAGTAGCATGTTCACTTAGACCTTCAACAGGTGATGTAGCTGGCCTACGTCCACGTGCCTGACGCCTCACTCCTACAAGATATTCCAGCACCGACATCCCATGCTCGAGGATTGACATGGCACGGTCAAGGACTCCCACCATGTCAACCAATTCTCTATCCAAAACATCTGCAAGATGATGGTGAGCATTTGCAAGTGCCTGGGTGGTGTCCATTAATGAACTGACAGCAGCGCTCTGAAGCCTCAGGCCATCTCTGTTGTGCCATTCAGCACATGCCTGTGCCTCAATTACAGCCCAAAACATGCGTCTGTTGACTCCAGCTGATGTGCTTGGTCTCGCAGGGGCATGTTGGCCAGTGGTCCTCTTACAAGCAGCTCTGGGCACATGCCTGTGTCTGTTGACTGGGATCATGGTGTGCAGGTGCACCTTCCATAGTCACTACACTTTCCTGTTCCATGCTACCACCAGCCAACTGTCCTTCCTCTATGGCCGGTGGTGATGGGGTATATGCAGGCAGGGGAACTGTGTGCGAGGATGAAAGGGAAACAGGTGGAATGGCAACCAATGGCACAGATTCAGCCCCTGACAACCCTGCCTGTGCCTCAATCATACTATCATCATCACTGCTAGAGACTGTGTGAACACTAACATCAGGTGGACCGCAGAAGGGCAATGCACCTACTTCAACACCTGTGAGGGGAAGACAAGATCTGTACATTACAAGTAATACCAGACACAAACAGACAGAGACACACACAGACAGACATAGACACACACAGACACACAGACAGAGACACACACAGAAACACAGACAGAGACAGACAGAGTCACACACAGACACACACAGACAGACACACACGCACACACACACACACATACACACACACACACACACACAGATAGAGACACAGACAGACAGACATACAGAGACACAGACAGACAGACAGAGACACATAGACACACACAGACACACAAAGCTACATACAGACACATGCTACATGCAGGTGATATGGCAGATGGCATTCAGCTTAGACACTTATAGTTTCAGCTTAGGCAATTATAGTGGTAGTTATCATACATCCCTGAGTTGCACACAACAGCATGCATGTGGTATAGCAGATGGCATGCACCTTTCAAAATTATAGTGGTGGTTAGCATACATACCTGTATTGCACCATTTGTGTTAGTAGCCTATGCCCCATACCTGCAACACAATGCATGCACTTTGCACCATTGCACTGCACTGCCATGGTGTGTGCAACATACACCACATGTTAACAGACCATCACTGACCTTTGTACATCTGCCACTAATGCTTTGTGTTGGCCACCGCCCCTATGTGTGAGTACATGAGCAGTAGGGTATGTCGACTGCATACTATGTTTGCCTGAGCCCTAGCTTGCATATCTCCCCCAAAACAGTGCATGTCTGTTCAACATTATTCCGCCTACCTCTGAGCTGAGTGTAGACATTGTGCATGTGGCTGTACACACGTTTGACATGGCTGTCCCTACTTTGCAATGGTGCCACAGACCAGCACGAGTTTACAGTACACTGGCCTGCAGTGTGGCGTATGACCATGCCAATCACATGTAGTATGACAGGTCTTCTACTGATGTGTTGAATGACATGCATACATGTGTAACACAATGGTGCCCTTTCCAATCTACAGTACGGTAATGGTGTCCCAATGCAGGGACATGTTATACTAACATGGGCTTTCAGCAATGTTGTCTGTCCACCCTACAAATATGCAGGGACATACTGCACATTGAGCTGATGTGCATAGCCATTGCAGGGCATCATGTGGCTTCACAACTGCTATACAGTGTGAGCTACTGACACAGTTCATAGCCATGACTACGTTCACATACAATACATATCTAATGTGGAATGTGGCCCACGTCACTGAGGTGTATACACAATAAACCCTAATATGGAATGTGTGACACAGGTCACAGAAGGGTATACGGATGACACCCCTGCACATCTGCAACTATATTACTGATACCTAGCAATTATGCCCACACATGGCTAACTTACAAGTACTCTGTGTCCCACATGCCATCTGTGTACCTCACACACATGAGGAGCAGGCATGAGAGTGATGCCTGACACTAGCAAGGTGAATGTACTGTATCTGTGGCTTGATTTGGATGTATGTCTATGTTGTGTAACACATGTACTGTATAGGTGAATGCTTCCATGTCGTGACACACTCCAGATGTTCAAGATATGTTATGTGGTGGTTTCATGTTATGCCTACACAAGCTGTGCACAGGCCTGTCTGATGTTTAGCGTTTCACATCTGCAATATCACCATTACACAAAGGTCATAGTTGTATTGTGTTGAGCCAATGTACAACAGGGTGTACACACATGTACATCACTTCTACTGTGTGTTTTGCTTCATGTCTCTGGTCATCCTTCATGGCCATCTGTACACATGTTCAGTCCAATGGTTGTGATGGCCATCTTATTTCACATGTCAGTGTTATCCCATATGACATGCACCCACAGATGTCATATGCTCCACTGAGGACAGGGTTATGCAGGCAAAGGGTGGTATGTATGGGATGTGAGACATGTTTTGCAGGATAGTTGAGCAGTGTTGCAGTCAGCCCACTACATGTCATGGACACATGACATTGTGTGACATTCATAACAAGGGTATACTCCACAAGGGTGTATCCTGTAGGCCAGGCATACTCCAGCTCCAACACATTTAGTGTGTGTGCACACATATGCTCTCTGTACAGTACTGTTTGTATTTCCAACATGTGTAATGCTGATATGTAGTACCTGTCCCTACAGTAGAACACACCTCCACCATTGTATTCACTGTTGTCCACACATCTGGCAATGACAGTTTGGAAGGTTTAGTGTAGGTGTTTCATATAATCTTCAATTGTTTCATATAGGTAAACAGTGTGATGCATTGCAGGTGTGACCAGTGTCCATTACCAGGATCACCATACATTATGTGTACGTGTGTTTTGGCAGATAGCATGCAATTAATATGTTCAGTGCATTATCAAGCCTGGTAAATAACAATCTCACCTGACAAAGTCTGCTGTCACTGCAAAATGCCAGAGGTACCTAAACAGGGTGTCACAGCAGTAAGATCATTATCCACACCTGTGTGGTAGCTACATAGTGCAATGTCTATGTTAGCACATAAGCCAGTACAATACACTATACTATGGAGTATGCACATCCGTGCATACATAGAGTAGCAGACTATAGTATGTGGCATGTGTGCATACATGCCTTGCATATGATGTTACATTACATATTGTACAGTAACACATGTAACTATGTGATATATGGTTGTGTTTTATGTGCAGTAGTGACTTACCAGGCAACTCCAGGCTCAGTGGTTGAGAGACACCCACTTCCACAATACCATCTAAAGCTTGTATATGGAGGTCTGTTGGTGTCCCCAGGTTAGCCAGTAGATCTTCGGTACATGTGAGTGGGGGCTGGGTGAGTGCCTCCCCACCTGTTACACCTTGTTCCCTGGCGATTGCATTAGCAAGCTGTTTTGCGCATTTTATCAGGTCAGTGCAGTCTCGGCGCACCTGCTGATAGGTGTGATTGTGACTGCCAGCATCATTTACCCTCCTGCAGAGTTCCTCCCACGGGGCATCCCACTGCTGTGCATCCTTTGGCACATGGCTGAAGAGCATGGTCTAGTTGTCGAGGAGGTATGGGATGTTGACCTCATCCTCCAAGCAGCTGTATGGCAGCAGTCTGCTATGTGGCATACCTGGAAGACACAACAATGGAGACAGGTCACAGTAACTTACAGAGAAGTACAGCAGTACAGCTGAACATACATGTGTATCAAAGTTATTAAGATTATAAATACGTCTTTGTAGAGCTACATGACACTAACACCACTGACATGTATAAGTCACACACATTTGACACCTACTGGTGATGTGATGTCATCGCCATATATGTGTGTGTCATGTGATGACATTACTCCTACACCATGTGGATGTTGTCTTGACGTGGGCATGTCTGTTTGCCTGTAGTGGTGTCTTGACCTATCAGCACATGCCTGGATGTGTTCACATTAATGCAATTGACCTTAATGCTGTGTATATGCCACATATATAGTCATACATAGCCATTAAAGACATGACCTGTGACCCTGCATACCTGCAAGCATGTATGTGTTTTGCCATATACATCAACAAGGCACTGTACAGCTGTGTAGCATCCAGACATGTATTGCCTGTCTGATGGTATTTGCAGGGTTGGATATCAACTATGGCATGTATGGTTATAGTGATCTAGTAGGCTATATGCCCTGGGCCATTTATGAGCCTAGGCAGACAGGTTACCTAGCTTTAGGCAACAGACAGGTAATTTTCAGTGGCCAGTTCAAGCAGTGCCACAAAACTGATACACATGGTTACTGATATATTTGGCTTGCGGTCATCACACCATGTCACAGAGAGGGGCGATTTGCAGCTTCGCTGGGCAGGGATGCATAGTATGGCAAGAGTATGTTGAGTGTATGGGACAGGGATCTGTCAGGCATGTTGTGATCCTTGTACTAGAAAGGTGGATGTCCATGTCGTATGTGTTTATTTGGGATCAGGATGTGTTAAGTGTAGCATGTCCAACACCTCTGGGTTGGACATGGCTTTATTCAGGGTAGACTGCATGCTACATAGTGCAGCTAGGGATTGTGAAGGGCAGTGTAGGCCATCTACACATGGGCAATAACCCTTAAAGGAAATATGTGATCTATTATGGGTCACATGGGTGTTGAGTATGGCTGAGCAGTTATCTCTATATTCCTTGATGGCACCCTGTCATGATTAGGGGAGCCACATATGACTACCTGTCTTTTGTGGTGACGTAACTATCAAAGGGAAGTACTGCCCAGCTGCATCCCATACACACAGTTTCCATTATGTTGATCGCTGCCTAGGTGGTAGTTAATGGGTACAGGGTTTGCAACACAGGGGATGACAATGCAATACTTAGCTGTCAGATTGTGGCCTTACATCACACATCACACATCTGACACACTAAGGCCCTTCTGTATGTTGAACGCAGCACACAATGAGTCTACTATTGCTCCTAGTTCATAGTCATTTGCAGACATCAGTAGGCTGATGCCTTCTGTGTTAGTTTATGTGGTTTAGATAACAAAGAGGGGGAGTACCAGGAATGACCCCTGTATTACTGTGGCTGACACTGGTTTGATGTGCGTGTATTCATCAGACACATTCTGTAGTGTGGGTTCTGCCAGCAGTCCAGTTGCCAACCATTCCTGTGACATAGGAATATACACCTAGTTTTCTGAATGTAGCTGGAACACAGTATGGGTTATGGTGTCCCACGACCTGGCAAGGTCATGATATGCAGTGTGAATCAACTCTACTGTCATCTACAACTGTACTGTGTACATCAATTACATTGACTATGGTTCCTGGCCTTACAGACCAGACTCAGCAGGGTAGTTGTGCACTATGTCCCATTATCAATGGTGTCTCCCCCTTTGTGGGGTGTGATAACTGTTGTTGTGCACCATTCGGTGTGTACCCAGCCTGACAAAGAGCTATGATTGAATATGTTGTGTATGTGGATAGCTGAATGTTCTTACATTTGTGTAGGATACACCCTGGGATGTTGACAGGTCCCATGAAAGCTGTATGTATGGCATTAGAGAGTGCAGCTTGTACCTGCATAGTCGATAGTATAGGGGCCCTGTAGTGTACATGGATATATTATTAAGTGTACCTGTGGGTTTAGGTTCTCTGAGATCCTATCTGGATAAATGGGTGCTATTTCTCTAGGAGCAGTACTTCCCATACCATAGTGCTGTGCAGCACGTCCGGTCTTGTCATTGCCATTACAATTAATGACACAGCTATAGAATGCTCTGTGATAGGCCTCATAATATATGACTGATTGGTTTCACGGTAGCTTTGCGTGGTTTTATATGGTGTATCTGCATCTTACTGAGGCTGACCAGGTATCACCTACACTCATGTGTGTTCACTCTTCCAACAATTACTACCTTCTGTGGTACAGTTTAAAGCATGGTACCACCATTTTGCCTACTTGTTTGTGTTGGGTTGACTCCTGGTTCTGTTTCAATGGCACAATCACTGCACATATGTGACTGCTTAAGGTTCATTTGTGTAGGATTCAGCATTTGCACATGCATTGTCCATCTGCATGGGTGCCATGGCACTCACCACTCTACTGTTAGGAAACATAACATTGGCATTGGAGACTTACTATGTGTGGAATACTGTTAGTCCTGTTTGTGTGACAACTGTAATCCAGGTCAATGTGGCCGATGGGATCCAACATGCATTGAGTGCAGGTGTTGGTACATGAGGAGTCTTCCCAGTTAATAATGGAATAGTTTAGAGTCACCATTATTATGGTTCTGCTCAGACCTAATCTTCCCCATTACAGCACATTATGACAGTTGGGAAGTCCGCGGCCTGCTGTGTGATCTGTCTCAAGGTGCATTTTGAATTCCACTGTGGCACAAAGGTAGTTGTTCAGCATAATGCATCTGATGTTATGCAAGTGCAATTAGCGTGGGGGTGTACATATCCTTCAGGGATATGGACACTCCTGTAGCCCATGTGTTCCAATAAAGGATAATGGGCAAAAGGTGAAGTATGTGTTATAACATGGTCATGCAGGTGTGCAATCTGGAGCCTTGAAACATGCCCCAGCCACTGCACAGATATGTTCTCCATGTTAGGGATTGACATATGTGTGTCCGTATAGTGTTTTTGACATGTATCATTGTGTAGCGAGACCCGCAGTTTATTGCTTGGCTGTCCCTGTAGCAGCAGTGGACCCTCACCTGAACTGTGCATGATGAAGGCACTATAGGGGAAGCATGAGCCCTAGGCTGTATCCAGATTCCCAGGGGTGACAGGTGCAGATCCTGTCTGGTAAAGCATCATGGTCTGTCAATCATGTTATCCCAGGACCACAGATACTGGATACCCTGCGACATGCACCACTACACTAGACAAGTGTGGAATACAATCCTTTTGTCCCTGTACTGCAGTATCATTCTGGCCAATGGCAGAATGCTACCCAGGCCTTGGGACATACCTGCATGGGCTACAAGACCTGACAGTTCCTACATGTGTTTCCATACAGTCTTGGCTACTGCATCACAGGTCCTGCTGCACCACAACATGGAATATGCCAGAGCCATGTGTATAGTTCAAAAGGTGGTCTGAGTGTATTAGTATGTGGCTAATCATGGCAGACAAGCAGCTGA
>NC_056735.1:434361430-434416430 GCF_019279795.1 Protopterus annectens
ACCTGTCAGTGACGCAACATCTCAGTATGTGCTGACATGACATTACATTCTTTGTTGACTGTACTCTCCTGCACACATGGGTTTATATGGGTGATTCGAATGTTTATTATATAGACGATTACTACCTATATATGCAAGCTGTGGTTAAGGTATACTTTTGCACATGATAAACATCCCTGCCTTTATCGGGATTGTTACCTCGAATGCACAGATACTATGCGGATGCTGTAACCATTACACTGTTGACATTAACGTTGCTTCTGCCTATTTCCTATTTAGATGATTTCTATGTGTAAGCTGGGCTAAGCAAAGGGCAGGAGCCCCCAAACTCACTGAGCTTCAAGTACTCTTGACATAACAACATATAACAAATGTACTGTGAGACAATACATTACATTCCTAACTACATTAGGCATAGCCCCTTACGGACACACTTCAAGGGAAACCTGGTTGCATGAATGGGTAACATACTATAAACCCCTGGGATCATGTGTCCCAGAACCATACAGCCAGGGGGTGGAGGAGCCTGTCTAGTTTGATAGCTGCAAGACCTGTTGGGGGAATTGAATGGTGTTGAATTGCCACATTAACATGCCCTCTTTAGATCACTAAGTGCCCCGATCACCCTCCACAACCCCAGTCTTTAACAGCTTCCAGCAACTCTGCCTGGAATTGCTTCATTAGCTATGCTTGACAGATGCGCAGTTACTTCATCAATGGAGTGGGGAAGGCCAACACACTGTTGCTATGCTTCTAATTGCCCTTGGGCAGATAGATAGTAGGCTATCTGTGAACCTCTAACGTGCAGGCCATCACAGCCATAATATGTGAATAAACAGACCTTCAGATCACAATATACAGTGTGAACTCACCATGAAGTCAGGAAACAGTTGAGTACAGCAAGAACATACTGAACACTGATACTTAGTCACTCTAAAAGCCTATCTTGGAAGCTAGAAGACTCGTATAAGTTTAAGCCTTTCTATTGCTTACCACTAGGTTACCTACAGGGGAGATGGAAAACAAGCACAGATGGGGAACATGCATACAATGATACCATACCGGCCTATGTGTCAGCCTTGCACTTTGGAATACTGGCCAAGACTATTGGCACCCCCATCGTGGCGTATTTAGGAGAGTCTTGAAGGTGAATACCAGCTCCGTAAACAGTACAATAGCAGATTCAATGAGGTTTATGCTACTCAACACCAGGGGTTGTGATCACAACATGCATGCACTCACAGCACTCCTCAGGATGGACAACATCAACATCTGTGCATTAACTGAAATATGTCTTAAGGCGCCTGAGAGCACACCAGCACTACCAGACTACAACCCATATCACACATTTCAGCCACAGAACATGGACTGACAGACATGAAGGGGCTGTATCCATATTCATCAGGGATACCTACACTTCCAGTTAGTGGGGCAGCATGATACCTCTGTGATCCATGTGCAGCTAACATCAGCCACAATTGCAATGTGGAATGTGGCCTGCTATGGATCACCCTCCTTGACCCAGGACCTCCACTCCAATTATCTGGAGACAGTAGAGTACATGACAGTCCTAACACACACCCTGGCATTGGTCGATGTCAACTACCATACCATTAACTGGGAAACATACTCCGGTACTAACTTCCAGCACCAGCGCTTCCTGGAATGTATCACTTCATATGCCCTGTATCAGGTGGTAACCTCCCTAACATAGGGTGGAAACTACTAGATGTGGTCATCACCAACATGGGCAACAGGTGCATCACAGTGGAGGTTAACCGGTTACTGGTTAGATCTGACCATGAACTATTCACTGTTTCCACACCCTAGCTTAAACCCCACCCATTGATACCACAGTGTATACCTTTCCTACAGCTAAATTTACACTACTAGTGAAAGGGGTGGGGGGTTTCACAGCCCCCACGCTAAGGGGAAACCGCTCAAGATACAGACAGATTTACAAATGCAGTCTATAAGCACCTACATGGATGTATGGATCGTGCCATCGCTGGTAAACCAAGACTCACTCCTCCTAGACAGGGACACCAGTCTGGTGGACCTCTGCAATAAACAGGTTATACTACAGACGTAGGACAGTGTTCCAGATACACAGCAAATCCCACGAAGGGCAGACATCCGTGAACACTATTAGTATGATATGTAGGTCCCTCATGACATCATCCAAGGTTAACATCAGCAGGAGAATACGCAGGGATTCAAAAGATAACCACAAAGCCTTCTTTGGCTATGTCAAGGATCTACGTGGTGGCACACAGATTTGCACCTTGCCAGCAAAATATAGCACAAAATATGCTGACCCTACTGATATTGCCAACATCCTTGCAGATACATTTGGTGCATATTTCACCCCCTAAAGAGCCCACAACACTACCCAAAAGGTACAGTATCCCAACCATCAGAGACACACAGATGGAAATAGCCATCTCTAACACCAGAACACAGCATTAGTGGAGGCAGATGTTGACCTAGACTGCATCTGGCAAACTGTAAAAGACAACCTATCCCCCACCTAATTAAGCATTCCTATCTCAGCATCTCCGCATGCTACATGCCCATACAATGGCACATGGCAATGGCTATTCCATTCCATCATGGAGAAATCACAACTGACCATGGTAACTACCACCCCATAAGCCTGACTAGCCTGGTCTGCAATGGTATGGTTTGCATCCTCATGGCACTCATTAACAATGACATTGGTAACTTTCGAACATGTCACCCAACCCAGGTCAGCTTGGTTGAGTGCAATTCATGCATACTGAACCTGTTTGATGTCTTACATACAGTCACCAAGATGTTAGATGACAGGGGAGGCAGTTCACACATACTATTTGGACCTCACCAAGGCTTTTGACACCATGCCCCACTCAGGTATTATTGATAAACACACCAGCCTGTACATTTACCCATACATCACAGGTTGGGTTGCCAACGGACTTACACACAGAACCCACATGGTACGACTAGTGGTCTCCAGGTCCAACTCTTGAACAGTCACGACTGGTGTCCCATAGGACTCATTCCTGGGAAACCTACTGTTTGGCATATACATCTCAGATGTACAGGCAAACACAGGTGGACTACGGCAGACCATGTTTGGCAATGACTACAAACTGGGAGCCATGATTGATAGTCCAGCTGACATGGACATCCCTCAGGGTGCCTCACAGAGAACGTCACAGGGTGCCGACGACATGGCCTCCAGCCAAGTGCCACTAACTGCATAGTCATTCCATTGTGGAATTGGCACCCACATATTAACACGGGTGGCAGCTACTTTAATAAAGACGAGGTAATGGGGTATCTGAGGACTAAGGTAGATAGTGATCTCCCCTGTGACAATCATATCTCCACAGTAGTTAGAACATCCTTTTATGTAGGCCATCTGACTACTAAAAAATGCCCATCTAGACATACAGGGGTTATAGTGCCCCTTTACTCATCACTCATCAGTCCCATCATAAGGTATAATAACCCATGTGGGATGTACCTCAGAGGACATGTCCAACAGCTGTGGGGGTCCACGAATGTACCTCACCAAGGGAATACTGGCCTCCAACATATGGTCTATGCCGCCATACTGAATAAACACCTGCTTTCCTCAGTGGCATCTCATTTACCCAAAGATGATCTCCACTGGTCAACACAGCCATGTTGAACTCAGATTTGATGGATATGCTCCATCTATGAGAATCCATGTCACAGTGATCCACACACTGTAGTGAGCTGACCTTCCCACAACAATAAATGGAAGATGCTGGAGGGACAGCTTCCTGTCACAGACACTCCCCATACTTTGGAACAACATCCATAACTACATTATACAGAGCCCCTCATTAACACTCTGTAAGAGAAACTTTGAAGGGTGGATGGGGAGCAGTAGACACACCCCAGAGATTCTACCATTGGCTCTGCTCCACAGAGGGACAGTTAATGAATCAATGGGTGGCAAATGCTGACACATTTTGGCTGGACTTATGAATGGCCTCTGGCAGTTGGCCAAGTACCTACCTATGAATCTATGCATACAGTATCTGCATATGGTGATAACTTAATTTACTGTTCAGGTGTTGACTTACCTTGTGTCAATGGCTGTTGTGTGTGCACTAGTTGTGGGCTGTCTATGTTGGATGCACACAGTAGACTGCCTATACATGACAATTTACAGGTAGTCTTGTGTGTGTGCCATCTATTTTTACTGTGTGTGCAGGTGGAGAAAGGTGTCAGTCCCTAGGTGCCTACACTGTCAGTGTGTGTGCTATACATTCCTTTTTTGCCAAGGCATGGGCATACTGGGCACACCTCCGTCTGCCTGCTGGGGCTGGATCAGGGTGTTAATGGTCTAAGTACCTCTGTGCCTGTGGGGCCCTTGGCAATGGTGGTGGGCTGTGAGGGCCCTCACCATTCTGTCCCTGCTGCAGCTGTTTCCGCAGGACCATATTGTGTAGCATGGCACACACTATGAAGATGTGCGCACTTGTGCCTGGGGATTATTGCAAGGCTCCACCAGATATGTCCAAGCAATGGAACCATAATTTCAGCATCCCAAACACATGCTCTATGATGATTCTGGTTTGTGCGTGTGCCTCATTATGGCATTCCTGCATGGGTGTGTGTACATTTCTGATGGGAGTCATCATCCATGGTTCCAGTGCATAGCCAGCATCCCCCACCAGGTGGCCATTTGGGATGACCCCCCCCCCGGCAAATAACCAATGCAGCTGTGAGGCATGCCAGATGTGGGAGTCACAATAGCTTCCAGGGCTGCCAGCACACACACATCCATTATAATGCCCTAGGCATTTCACACAACCTGGCAGTTGATGGAGGGGTATCCCTTGCAGTATATGTAGTGCCTTCCCTGCTCACCGGGTGGTGACTTGATGTGTATGTGCATGCAGTCTATTGCACCCAGTACCTCTGGGTATTCTGCCACATGGTGGAAGAGATGCATATTGCTGGCCAACTCCTGCATTCGGAGGAAGTATATGTGCTCTTTGGCATGTGGAAACATGGCATCCAGGAAATGGAGTAGTACCCTGGATGCTGATGCCTGTGAGATACCCATGATATCCCCAGTTGGTCTTTGAAAGGTACCTGTAGCTAGTATTCTCAGGCTTACACATACTTTGTATCCACTGGGATGGGTTTCCCCCTGTTTGTTGTGGCTCTTAGGCGTGGCTGGCACAGCTCAACAAGTTGCTGTAGGGTGTCCCTGTCCACCATGTAATGATCTACTATCTCCAGATCATGTAGCCCCTGGTAGGTTAGCTTGGGTCTGAACACTCTCCTCCTCCTCTGGTGCCTGCGGTGGTTGTGTGCACCATCCTCCACACCAATTTCAGTCTCCAACACATGCTGGTGGATCAAAGCTATTGCAGCCCCTAACCCATACATAATAACAGTTCCCCATCTGTATACACCACTGGTGCAGATTGTATGGGAATACAGAAATGTGTGTGAAGTGCTTTCACACTTTATAGTAGTGTGCTATGGATGCTGCTGATGTAAGTGGGTGTGTATGAACTATTCCAGCTGCTGTGTGTCTTAATTATGGGTTTTGCAATGAGTACTGCAAGTGTGGGGCTTTTACTGTGGGGATCTACTTGCCTACCTTGATTACTGTGTTGCCCTTTAATTCACTTTTAGACCTGAATCCCTTCCCATTATCAGACATGCTTCCACCTGCCATCTTTCTTGTTTTGTTCTTTCCCTACCCAGTCATGGTGAAATGTGCCTTGTAGCTGATATACTGCATATCACCTTTGTTCTGCTTTGACACTTTGCTGTTTTCTTTGCAGTACAGCCCCTCCCCTTTCCTGTTCTGCAGGTAGCTGCTTGCAGCCTTGTTAGCTGTTGTCAATGGCCCACTGTAGGCTACTAGGTGTTAGCTAGTCACTTGTACTCCAATTTAACTGCTGCAGCATATCCTTATTTCTTTCCTATATCCTTCCTGTTTCAGCTGCAGTGCGCGACGTGCATACCCATTTACTGGATTTTTGCACGTTTTCATCTCCATTCACATGCATACTCAGTTACCTTGTGTACTCTCAGCTAAGCATAGCTATGGGCAATTCGACATACCCCTATCCTGCAGCTTTACCTAGCTAGGGGCAGGCCGGTTTAGCAATGCTCCAATGTGCTTACAGCAATGGTGACACACTCCTCTCTTGATGTCATCTTTATCTCAAGGGCTCACCTCGGTGTTATAACGCTATGCTGAGATCCTTACACCAGTGGGAAATCTGCGATTCACTATTTCTCCTCTCATTTGCATGGCATTGCCTACTAATTCCTAGCTACTGCACATAACACTGTCACTGCCCTCTAGCAACCCTTGCGCCATGAGTATGGTGTAGCATGCCTGCCATTGTCTATTATGGGGAAATCATGATATGTGTTTCATTGTGGTTTTATTCTATATTTTTATATATTCCTTGCGATCTCCTTTGCACACCGCTGCCCTGCGCTTCCACGTCACAATACTGTGACTATATATATTAAATATTAATTTTATATTTTTTACATGTTTTTTTTTTAATGCCAATGGCTATATATTTAGCCATTGACATATATTAACATTATAATACATGTGTTTGGTTGGCTGTCATGGCTCCAATTTTATGTTTGCAAAAATGTAAACCATTTTATACAGTTTACATTTCTGCTTATTATGCAGTTCATTTTTATGTCACTGTTTAGGTCATGTTAATGTTGACATTTTTTAATGACATAATGAAAATAACATTAAAAAATACAATCCTGATAGAAGAAGAATGAGAAGTTATTGCATCTGCCTCAGTGTTGCAGCTATGGCCAATACATCTATAACTCTTCTGCTGCGCTTCCTTTAGCTTATACTTCCGCAAGAAGCTTTTTGGTTTCTGACAATTTGTACTTTCTCAGACATTAAATTACATGGCCACATTACAATATCTGCAAAGTAGTATTATTTTTCAAATATAGCAGAAATGTTACCCCTTCAGGTTTCTGCCTGCATTCTATTTTTTTTCAGAGCAATACTGTATTGCCCGAGTGTATCATGAGACAATTATTGCATTTTGTTTATCATAGATATTATGATTTACATGTGCAATGAGTGTTGCATTAGTATCCATCTGTTTCCTACCTCTTTTGTCTACTTAAATCAGTTTTGAATGTTGTAAAGTCTGTGCCCACAGAACAATGGAACTGACATCTTCTAAATGTCCTACAGCATCTATGAAAGGAACATGTGAAACTTTATTTATTAGTCTGGTATTGTATCACAAGGTTCTGTTATCTGGTGGTGCAGAACTAGCAGTGTCCCACACTGAACTGTGACAAAATATTGCAAAATAACATTTTGTGGGAAACAGAAATAACAAGCATGACTGACTAATATAATCATAAATAAAGTGACCTGGGTTATACATAACTTCAGTATCTGCCAGCTATAACAATCAAATATATTATGACTCAGACTTTAACACTCTGGATAACAATCTTACTAGAAATAATTTCTTTAATTCCTTCTAACTAAGTAGTCAAATAGAACCCACAGGCTTTGTGACTGACACCCATATTTTCCATTTTCATTAGGATTCAACTCATACCTGCCTCACTTTCACACTGCCTATTTTCTACATCCCTTCTTCTTACTCGTACCCTAGGATTTAATAAACTCTGCATAGGCACCATGTAGAACCTACACAGAATGTATCCATGTACACGGCCATGATTCCCCCACAGCAGCGCTTCATGCATATTAATGGCACGCTGCTGAGGGAGAGAATAGGAACAGGGATATTGAATTAGTATCGAGAGATGTGTAGAGGCTAGCCATGATTTTAGTTGTCTGGTCAGATATTATGTACAATGTGCAGTTCCTTATAATGCATGTTGTCACTGCTGAAATGCTGTGAATTGTGCTAAATGTGCAATATATAAGTTATATGGTTTTATTTATTTTTTTATTATTTTTCTGCATACTTGTGTGGCACGGCATGGAGTTAAGCAATGCCAAGCGACAGTTGACATTTGTTACACATGTAAAAATGTAAACCAGATTTAATTAATTATCATAATTAATTATTTTATTTTTCCATTGTAATTTTTTTTTTGTAATTGCCATTTGTTAGGCACACAGTGCCACAGAGCCTAGCACCACTTATACATACATAGCCGACACCTGCCAGATATCTAGAAATAGAAACTGGATGTAATTAATCAGTTATTTACAGATATGTTTATACATGTTTATGCAGAGCGGTGCTGTGCTCAGCAACGCTAACAGGTTAGCATAGCAGTATATGTGAAGGTATACAAGTTTTCATAATATCTAAGTAGCTAAATAGGTAGAGTTATGGTATTATGTGTAGTAGGTCCTGGATTCAAGTCAATAACAGGCAGAACATGTCTGTAATTTAATGTACAATTTTTGTTTAATTTAATAACAAAATTGTGAAATATGTCACTGCTGTGCTCTGCTAAGCTTTGCTCAACCATTCTAAAGACTGCATAAACATGCTAATGGCTACCAATGTTTGCATGGTGCTAAGCTTCGCTAAAACCCCCATTGTGTGAGTTTTTGCACTGCTCAGCTTTGCTTAGCTGATTTGTGAGCTGCTAAGCTCTCATGGTGTTTTTTTTGAATGTTGCTCAATGACGTGTAAGGGCACAAAAACAGCTTATATTAAGTGCAATAGGCAGGAATTTGCACCACTCATTGGAGTTCAATTGACTGTTGATATGGCAGGTGGTACTGATGAAGGTGTGAGTTTTTGGATGCAGAAGTGGGGTATTCAGGAGTCCAGGGTCATGGTTGAACTCCTGGTAAAAAAACATAAACCTAGGCTGCTGCAGGGTGGTTTCCTGGGCTCAGAGTGTAAGGCAGAGGCCTGGGACTAGCTGGCCAGGGAACTCACCAGTGTTACTGATATCCCCCATACAGGTGAGCAGTGTAATCACCATTATGACAACCTGAAGAGAAGAAAGAGGGGAACCTTGGACACCTGGGTCCTAGAAGCTAGAGCAGGGAATGCCCTACAAATATGTAAGCAATTTTTCCTCTGTTTTACCAATATGCAAGCTGAATATCTGTAAAACTGGTATGCATAATGGTGTACTTTTCCCCCAACAGCTGCAGCTGAGAGGACTCACAATGTCGAGTCCCATGCCAAGCACCTGGCCAGGTTGCGCTGTGAGTGTGGTAAGTACGGATGTATTATGCTAACTATAGTGCAATAAGCAAAAAAAAAAAAAAAAAAAAAAAAAGCAAATTGTTTACTGCAATAAAGTATACACAAGAAAAACTGTAGGGCAATAAATGGCCATGTACAACTGTAGTGCAATAAATAAGCAGTTAGAGCTATAGTGCAATAAATGAACAATAACAACTGTATTTCAATAAAGAATAAAAAATACGAATAACAGTAAGCAAAATGGTGTACCACAGGATTGTGCTGCCATAACCATTGCAGTAGCACTGTATGCATTGATTGTCTATGGTAAGGTTGCTGTGGTCAAGTGTAACAATGTAATAACTGTAGAATGCAAAACTAATGGACTGCAAACTGTATTGCTTAGCTCATAGTACTGTCTAAGGCTGTCTCCAGTCTAAAATCAGTCACATCATTTTCTTTGTTCCTCCCACTTCAAGTAATAAAGGTATATGGGTGAGGTAGCCCACTCCATGGGCAGATACTGTGTGCAGACGTCACAGATATTTCAAAGCAATACCAATAAAAAGTGTTCACCAGCATTGTTGATTCTAAACTAAAGCTGTATTAATATATGCAGTATGGTTCTATTCCATGCATCTGTGTTCTACAGTCACTGCAGTCAATTATAACACTGTAATAGTTCTAGAATGCAAGAATAATGTCCTGTAACTTGTATTGTCCAGCTCATAGCATGGTTCCATGTTCTCTCTAGGCCATTGTCAGTCACTCAGTAGCTCAGTCTGTCAAATGCCTTTTAAGCACTACATTTTTACAGACACAGTCCTGGGATCAAATCCAGTGGTGTGTAGCCCTAAATGTTCAGTAGCAAGTCATGTCTTCTTCTGGCTTTTTCCCAGTTAGGGGTTGCCACACTGGATAACCTGTCTGCTAATGATTGGCAGTGGAGTTTTACAGTGCAAGGTGCCAGCTCAGCACCCAACCTTCCACAGAAGACACACACATGCACACACTCACACCTAGGGCCAATTTGGAGTGTCCAATCCACCTACAGCATGTCTTTGGGATGTGGGAGGAAACTAGAGCACCTGGAGAAAACCCACGTGACAACAGGAGGCCATGTATACTCTGCACAGAAAGCACCCCAGCTGAGAATTGAACCGGAGACCCTCTTGCTGTGAGGTGGCAATGCCAACCACTGCACCACCATGGCCACCCTTTCAGTATCACTCATGTAATGCTCACATTTTCTCTCTCCACAGGAACAAAAGGTATATGGGTGAGTTAACCAATATTATGAGCAGATATTGTGTTTAGATTTCACAGTTTTAAAATCAGTAGCAAGAAAGTGTCCACCAGCATTGTTGATTCATAAATATGCTTATTTGCAGCATGGCTGCATTCCTTGCATGCCTGTGCTAAGTTGCTGCAGTCAACTTTTACATTATTTGCAAATGTCCCCTAGAGTCACAGCTAATGGATTCTATCCCCATGCCTCCCAACTAAGGCATGATGGCTGTCTAGTTTGTGTACTGTACACAAGCATGCATCTCAAGTGTCACAATTTCTTGTATCATAATTAAAACTGCCTAATCTATCTGTAACAGGATTACCATAGAAAAACTACCTGGAATGCAACGTATTGACAAATCCACTTACAGAACATCTTGGTAGTGATATAAGTCCACATTATCTGAAACTGTTCTCTGTAGTTGTGTACCTGCATTTGTCATTGCTTGGCCCATACTGACCTATGCTAACAGCTTGAGAGGTATATATGTGCTTTATCAGCTATAGGAGAATTGTACTTACTGTACCAAAACTGACACGATAAACATGTAGAGTATTTATTATCATTGATTAGCAATGTCACTAATGGAATGTTTTTCTCTCTCTCGCCACCCTAATCGTCATTTATTTTTCACTGTTATTTATATTTATTATTATTTAATATTAACATATGTTGTTTTACTATATTTTTAGAAAATGTGATGTAATATTGTTATGTGTTATTATGATTCACTATTAACATACTTTGTTACATTAACTATTTTGTTACCCTTACAGCTTACTTCTTACTGGCATGCTGTTACTATACTGACTGCTATGTTATTTACTGTTGTGTTATGCATACTATACATTAATATGTATTTGTATGAATTAAAATGATGGTCCATTTTCTTAATGCTAACAATGGTTTGGTTATTACTAACCTTAACCTATTGCTATATCTCTATCACCACAGCACTTCAAGGTAGTCCAGTTCTGGCTGATCCCCCTACCTTGCCTCAACCCCCCATGGCATGTCTGGGACCCAGACTTGAAGTGCCCCCTCTGCTGCCCCTGCACTACCTGTGATGTCAGAAGTACCTCCTCTGGGAGTATTGGTGGAGGTGGTGTTGTCACCCGAGATGAGCTGCCGAACTTGGTGTGCAGGATAGTCTACCATGGGTTTGACCACCATCTGTGCCGGATTGATGGCATGCTGGCCAATCTGGTGGAGCAGCCTCACCCTCTTGCCCAGGCTCCAGCACTGCCACTCTAGGTCAGTGAAGGAGCAGTGCTGACACTCCCATGGGTGGGGATGTGAGTCACACTGCTACTGTCTGGAGGCACATGGGACTTAGATTCCACAAAGCCCTCCCTCTCCAAGGTGTTCACCCCCTCATGTGTCACACATTGCCCCTGTCTGCTGTCTTGTCTGTCTACATTTGCATCTTCACCTTCCCAACTTATCTCCCCTACATATACCTATCACCCTTCCTCAACATTCCACTTACACCTTAAAAAAAATGGGCACTTGTCCCCCCCAAAAAATATTGCCCCATTCATAGCTATCCATTTTGCCCATTTGTCCACTGAACACAAGTAATTTGGTCCAATTGGCTTGACAATGCAGTCATGTTATCCTTTCCCCTCTCTCTGTGGGTGAGAGTTCAAATCCATGTACATATTCTGTCAAAGTGCACAGCTGTTGCTATACAAGAAATGGGAAGCTATGGTTCTTTCCTGCACCATTCCTGCACATCCACATAGTGCCTTTCACTATGTTTTCCCCCTGCTTGCACCTCATTCCTCCACTTTCTTATCTTGCCATTTTTCTTTTCTTTATATTTTTTAGCATGATGCTGCACGGCATGCTGCGTCCCACAGCTTTGCTAAGCTCAAGTAAATAGACCTATATTGATTATATGTATCCTTAAAATTCTATTATGCATTTACAAAATAAACACCTATCCCATGTTTCAAACCCAATACCATTGCATCTGGATACCAGTGCATTAACCTGCCACACCACACAACTCTTCCTTAAATTCACTGCTTTAATAAAACATAGCGATTGCCAGTTACAGTCATTAAGCATGATTCAGCAAAGCTGTGCACTGCATCGTGCAACCTTGAATAAATCTTAATAGAAAACATGGTATTGTTACTGGTACTCTGGTGCAGTAGTACACCACTACAAAGCCAAAGACATAATAATAGATGTGAGGCCTTTGATAGGAGTTGCATGTGCCCTTTTATCAGCAACATGTAGAAAGATACCTGCTAAGGCATTAATGGCAAAATGCATGTGCAACTGGGACCCTGGTGCAGAAATACATCCTTATAAAGCCTTCCACATACCAATGGATGTAAAACATGATTGTCACAGTCTGTAGGTGTGCGCATGTGTCTCGCAAATACACCTGCTGCAGCAGTGCCTCAGTAACTCAGTTTGTTAAATGCTTCATAAGTAGTGCATGCTTGTTACACACAGTCCTGGGTTCAAATCCAGTGGTGTGTAGCACGGAATGTTCAGTATTGTGAAGCCAGAAATTAATGACAGAGTCATGCGCTTTTTATCCCCACAATGCATACCAAATGATTTGACTGCTTTTAACTGATGGAAGTCACAGGCCTGCAGGTAGGAACATATTTCACGTATCCTATAGCAAATGTAGATGTGCATAAAGTGACACATCATGCAGTGATATGCATTGACAGAGAATGTCAACTGAGGTACTGCGAATGAGGACCACTAATATCAGAGTGCACCACACAATAATTTCAGAGTCACAGTGCAGATTATCACAGCTGAACAACGAACATACACATTTGAAGTCCCTGCTTGTAACAAGGACTGCCTTCATACATGCTGAAATTACTACCAGACTGTAATACATAGCTTGGCAGATGACCAGATGGTGGACATATTCACACATGGAACCACTACTAAATACTGAACACTCACTCTACCGACTCTCAAAATCCTGAGACCAAACACCCGAAACACTAAAATACCGAAAAACCAAAACCGCGAAATTCAAAATACTGAAAACTACACACAACATACACCACACACAGACACATACACACACCTTCCCCCAAAACACAAACACACAAACCTAACCTACAGACAAGCAGGGAAGCAAGCCCCCTGCACCCCCCATGTGGGGGGGGCTGCACCCCCAACACCCCCCTACTTAAATATTCTAACTCCAAGGTAGCACTACCCAGACAAACACATGAATATACCACCACACGCCTACATCACACTCACAACACACACTTACACACTAAACCTCTAACCAACACAGTTAAACAGAAATACTTACCTGCCCTTCCACCATACTGCAACACCAGAAGTGTGAATTTCAAACTCCCAATAGTCGGGATTTTGAAATTCACGCTTCTGGTCTTTCGGTAGTTTGGGGTTTCGGCTATATGGTCTCATAAGATTGAAATTCGGTATTTCAAACTTTCGAGACTATGTAGTGTTCCCCCACACACACACACACACACACACACACACACACACACACATATATATATATATATATATATATATATATATATATACATATATCCCATCTTGCTCAAGGACACACCAAACATGTTGCCTAGTATTCTGTTATTGATATCATTGCCTAACATATTTACCTTAAACATATGTCTTCACTGAAGTGTAGAGGGTACTCTCACTCTGGGCCTGATTCTTCAACAAGTCTGACATAGCTCACGCTATTACTCCTATAGGTTGTTGTACTCCAAAGTCTTCACACTATCTGCCTATGTCTATTAACTACAGCAGTAGCTGCAGCCTGTAGCACACCCATCTCTATATAAAGGTGTCTGCTGCAGACCTACTCTCTGCAATGATGTAGTCTCCTCACTCCAGTAATGTCCAGCACAACATATCAGAAAGCGGCCCTAATCTACATGAACGCCTTATATATTCTACAGTGGTTGCATGTCATTGGCTGATGATAGTGCAAATCAGCTGTGTTGGCTGCAGTTAGCATTTACGAGCCACATATTGGTTTAGAAGTAATCACCTGCTGCTGGGAAGCATGTTTAAAAGGCAAGCCACTGGCTATTGGGGACCATTCTTTATGAGACCTTCCTCACACAGAGCACGCCATTGTGACAACTATACTATCACCACATATCAACAGAGGAGTAGTGCACTCCATCAGGTATGTAAATGTTTTTGTATATAACAGGTTGCAGATGGATGAATAGATTTACGGGGAATAGTGATTACTGCATTAAGCCTGTCTTAGACCTGTGATAATGACATGTCAGTGACCTTTGGCTGTCTTACACCTACAAAAGATGTACAAAACATCAAGGGTGCACTGTCTTTTGTCATTGTGACACACTGGTTTCATTGAACTGTCCCTTTATAGTGATTGTAATAGCACACTGCTATTTGTGTAGCATTGTTCGCATGACATATTATCGAGGGGTAGCCCACAGGGGACACACCATAGTAGACCGGACTGTTGGGTGTATGATAAGACAGCAGTAGCTGTCATGGCACACACAGGAATACCTGACTATTGCTATTATCTCAGTTGTATCCACACACTTTGTTTATTTGCACAAGGTGGAGTATAACATGTGTGAGCAAGCAATGGTTAGTGCCAGCCATTTTGGCCTTGCTGTACATGTACATAGTGTATGTCCACATATGTTATCCTATAATGTGCTCCCCTTTTGTTGTCTTTCAGGAATCATGTACCCTAGATGCCATACACCCTTCTCGGATGCAGAGTATGAAATTATACTGCAAGCACTAAGGCAACATCATCACATCCTACTATCCAGGGGTAGACAAAGCAGGTAACAGCAAGTTGCACTGTGGGCAGACTTTGTCCATGATGTGAATGGCACGGGCCAGCAGGGCAGGACATATGAGCAGATTCAACATTGGTTAACCGACATGATAAATACTGCATGATGATGGGCAGCAGCTGTAGCCAGGGATCATGCTGTCACTGGTGGAGGGCCTGCAGTGGAACAGCCACTCTTGGCCAGTGAGGAATTCCTAGCATACCTAGGCACACACAACAACTCCCAGGTATCCATCACACCATATATTGTCAAGGCGGGTGCTGCAGTTTCCACAGCAGAGGAGCATGCAGGTCAGCTTACTGTGGTCAGCATTGTAATACTGTAGCAGTCAGTTTGTCAAACTGTAGGTACTTTTATGTGTGTGTCAGGTCTTTGTTCTTTAGGGAGGGTTAACCTTAGTAATACACACATTAACATTTTGACCAATATAAGTAACACAGTAGCTACTGTAAATGTGAGATATATGGGCGTATTACCTTATTATGGTACTGAAATTACCCTACATCAATTTATCACAGGTCTGTCAGGTACTGCCTAAGGCTGTGGTCCTGCTCATGGTAAGCATGACACTTGTTTTGTTAAGGAACAATTATAGTCTAGTATGTTTAAGGGCCAGAATAATGCCCTATGTAAACATTGCTATGTGTGTAAACAGCACCTAAGATTTCTAGAATGGGTAGTCACAGGAGTGTAGTTCAAGAAACAGATACACTTTGGCAGTTACAGTTAAGAACAGATAAGGAACCTGGTTTAAATGAGGCAAGGAATCTAAAATGCCTTTTAAAATACAACAGGTTGAAGGTAAATGCATAAGGCAGTTTAATATGTATTTCCATATATTTGTTGAGAGAGTTGCTCCGGGTTTTTATGTGTTGTTTTTTTCAAGTATAGTATTATATTGATTAATTAAAATGTAAATATTACTGGTCAAGTTTTACTTGATTTACTTCAAGTGATTGTTATAAAGGGCCTTAGTTGAATTTGTATTTTGTCACAATGAAGTCTTTTGTTGACAAAAGGGGAGAAGAAAGTTGTCTGACTGCTAATTCAGTTGTGGTTCTTCATTTTTATGAGTCTTGGAGGCTTTTTGTACACAGTATTGCAGGTATTAATGCACTGTTTTTTTCTTTCTTATTGCAGGTGACCATGGGGATTGGTGTCTGTCCCCTACACAACCTGATGTCATTGTCTCTTCAGACTCTGATGATGATGGTGGTCAAAGTGAGACAGATTTGGGGGTGTTGGGGGCTGAATCTCTCCCAGAGGAAAACATCCCTCTTCTGCTCCCATTGTGCTGCACTGAGTCTGAATGCCCACACATACCCCATCCCCGGAGACCACAGATATTGGACAGTCAGAGGGTGGGGATGTTGAACAGAAAAGTGTGGCAACTATGGCTCCAGTGAGTTTAGAAACTGGCCATAGCTGGAGAGCTGGCAAGGTCCCACAAAGGTGGATTGACAAGGGTGCTTGTAGGAGGCCTGTTGTCCATCCACCACCTGTTGTAGGTCTCACATCATGGGCCACTTGGCACATATTTCTGGCCATCATGGAGGCACAGGCACATTCTGAACAGAATACCAGATGTATGCTTAGGGATATGGATGCAGCACAGTCTGGCATCCATGACTGCCTCCACCACACTAGGGACTACCTGGATTAGTTCATTGATGCAGTGGACAGAAGGTGTTCTGAGACAGTGTCTGTCTTAGACCACACATTGTCTGTGCTGGAACGTGTGGTTGGAGTCGAGTGTTGGACCTGTGGACTTAGGTCAGCAACCCCATCTACTGAGAATCCACGTGCTTGTGCACACTCACGCTTCAGTAGTGGCAGTTCATCCAGCACTACAGAGGGTAATGTGCTGATCACACCATGATGTGGCAAGCCATGGGCTCATGGTCCTGGGTGGTCCCATGGGGGACATGGTCCCAGCAGACAGCAGTCACCATTAGGTACTAGCACAGCTTCTGACCTTGAGCATGGCGGTGCCAATGCAACTCCTGGCAGAGCCATGTCCTATGTTCAGGGTCAGAGATGGAGAACTGTCAACTCTACTATGTATGGTCCAAAGCTGTCCAACAGACATATGTGTAGGGCTAGCACTGTACATACATGCACACACTCACACACCACTGTCGAATGCAGATCACCTACAGACACACACAGCACTTCTGCATGGTCCATCTTACATGCTCCCCTCCTGATTCACACACATGTTGTCTACTGTTTGGGCTAGCCTAGGCCTCCTGCACCCCCACACAACACCCTGTGCATGTGATGATACCTGTGCCACATCCCTGTCATCCTCCCCATCGATGCAGGGAAATGAAACTATGTGTCTGATGCACAGGGTGACTATATTAATTAACATGTACTTGTGTAATCCAGTGTTGGTTCACCATGCCACTTGTAGTGGTTACTGACAGATACTGTATGCTGGCATTTGTCATGAGTACATTTGTGTACCTTATGTTGTATGATGTTGCATTGGCTGTATAGTTACACAATGACATGTGTGTCATGGGCGTGTTTATGTTTCTGTTACAGGAGTCTTTTGGGATGGCATATGGATACACAGCAGAGGTACAGCAGCACAGGATGGCATGCCAGCACAGCAGTAATATGTCACCAGCAAGGTACAGCACAATAAGTGCATAGCTCCATAGGTTCATATGTGTATAACAAGCTAAGAAGGGCAATGGCAGTATTCAGCATACTCATGCATCCCTAATCTGTGATAAGGTCAGCTACCCTTGATAAATGCCACCAAAGTTTTGAGAACTAACACATCTCCAAGCTGTGCTGATGGAGATGACCCGTCTACATCTATCCTGTGTCCAGTTCCAACAGTTGTCTGACAACAGTTATGCTTGTGTTCTGCATCCCAATGTGTAACTTGCGTATGATGTGTGTCGCAGAAGATGTGTGCTTTTCATGCAAGAGGAGCCTGTTTCGTGTAGGGTGTACTACCTGTGTTACATATCGGTCTCACCAGCATATACTATGCATACTACACTGATGTTGTTGGTCTGTAGAACAGGTGAGACATGGGTTTGTCCTGTTATCGATACTTGGGATGTACACAGTGGTAACTGACATATGGAGCCATACACATCCCCTCCAAAACATTTCAGTGACAGACTACAAATGTACAGTTGTGACATGGACTCCATAGGACATGTTATCTACAATGTGTATTAGTGTACCATGGAACCTGCATGTCTGCTACAGTTGTACAATATGCCTGTGTAGTGATATGGCAAGGTTGCCATTGCCCACAATGATATGTGTGATGACTGCCACATTCAGTATACCAGTGACAGTCTGGGATGTACATCCCAAACCTGTCATTATTGGTTGTACAACAGTGAATGCATCCACATCTTTCTGACCAGTGACAGTCAAAGTTTACATTACTTTCTGTGTCAATAACTCCATGTGTAATGGCTTGACTGTGTGCAGTGTGCAGACACTACAATACTTTGCAGGTGTGGATGAATCCCCATAGGATAGTTTTGTGCAGTTGTTGGCATTTAGTCATTGTCAGTAGCTCACAATGGACAGTGTCTTAGACAATCCTGGATAACTGTTGGTTCTGTGTGGGATTTTGTGACAGCTGCTGATATGCACTCACCTGCTAATGTACTCTGTCAGAGGTCAGTGACAGTGGCTGTGACTGCAGAGTGGGAATAAGAAGAAGGGTTATACTAGTAATGAACTCCACTGGTGACTGGCACCATTGCAGCATAGGTCTCCCACTGCTATGTTCCCTGAGTATGACTGTCAGACACTTGCCTATCCACCAGCTGATATAATACTCTGTACATGATGTACACAGTTTCCAGCTTGGCCTGCTGGCCTAATATTGTCATACATGTTGTCGGGCCATGGTTGGTGGAGTGAGAATTATGTCTGACATCCATTGCATAGTGTAACAGTCAATGAGCTCCAACAGTTAGTTGGTAGGCATGATCAGGTCTTCAGCAAAGGTAACAGTGTTTTGTCCAGTGTCAGTAGGTGTACAACAGTGGTAGTGCTCATATCCATGCTAACCCCTATCATGGCATTTCAGGTAACAGGACTCAGAGATCTGAGGACACAGCTTTGCACTACACACTAGTTGTCTTCTGTGCATGTAAGTATTGCAGTTAATGCCAACATTTTGCAAGAAGAGAGTCATGCAAGGTGTCTGTAGAGAGCACAGACAAACACGTTAGGGAAGTATAATATGTACACACTGTGTTGTTTGGTCATGCTGTGGCTCACTTGCCCAAAGGCTGGTCCAGGTCGTAACTACAAAGCCCTGGATCAGTAGTGTGACATCCCCACATGGGGTACCAATGTATTGCATCATGCGTTTACCAATATGGGTGACCATTGCATCCCCCCAATGTGAGGTTCTACTTGGTGGGATCTGGCCACAGATCATGTTCTTTGGAACTACCAGCAAGGACCCCCCCCCTTGCAGACAATACAGACATATATGTGAAGAAAACCACACATGATCTCCTGTGGGATGGTTGACATAGTGTGATTGCACATCCCCCTGCAGATGGGACAGGCAGGTATGCAGAGCTCTACACCCATGTATTATGTTAGCAGCATTACAACTGCATGAACTTAGCTGTACGGGACAGGTGGGACACAGGCTCATGATGGCTTACCACACCTGAGTGGTGGACAACTGCCATTAGTAGGCTGTGCAATAACAGGTGAAAATTGCTGTGTGACAGTTGGGGTGAGGGTGGCCCCTAACATGCAGGCACAACCTCCTCAGCTAAATGAAGCACATAGTGTTGTTGTGATGTTGTGTAGACATGATAAGTGACAACATTACCCAAACACACAAAGCAGAACAACAACGCACAGTGCAGTTACATGTGTAACCTCAAAGGACCGGCCCAGAATGTCACTGACCTCAGACGTCATGAATATGCATACGATGGGATCTGTACTCATACCTAACCTGTGCTCCCACACTGTCTGCATCAACTACACTCCCTTGTACTCACCACATGTGACACATGACATTCCTACAACCTTTCCCATAACTCCCATATGTACAGAGAAGTTTGTAACTGGCCTCTGAATGGACCATACACAGCATCTATTGCACATGCTCACATTCCAGGCTGCATCCCACATATGATCTTACAAGGATGACTAACACCATTGGAAAACCCTTGCAATCATACAGACACTACTGGCTACACACCAGCTGAGTGGACAATGGTAACTGTTCCACCCTTGCTCAGAGGTGGTGTATGCACTGACCAACAAAACTATAGACGTCTTTGTCTAAGTATACATGTCTGCATGCCAATAGGGACAATCATCATGGGCCTACTCAGTATACATATATGTGCGATCTACACACTGTTGACTGTACACAGTTTGGATGCATGACAGGGGGAGCATGACTGTTTAATGTGGAGGACATTCCCAAGGAGTCACCACGGATCTGGGTGAGGGTACATCAGGATGTACAACCCCCAGACTGAGCCGAGACATTTGACTATATCCCTCACTCAGGCAACATTTAAAAAGTATCCACTTAGGCATCCATGATACTGTCATTGTAGGGGTCACTAAGTGGCCCATTGATGCCACACATACACAACATAGGGACATTTACCTCCACGACATGATCTGTAAGCAGCAGTGCTAAACAGGGTGCAGTCATGAGTACTATACTGCTTGGAATCCATGTAACCACAATACAAGCGACTACTAAATGACTGGCTAACAGTGGTGGCTGATGCCTGCACATTGTGAGCACAAATAGTGTCTTGTAGAAGAGAGAGTTATTTCAATAGCCTACAATACCTGTTGACATACTAATGGCCATAAACCACAAGCAAATATATATGTAGTATCATGTCCATCAGGTAGACCTATGTACCTGGTAAGTAGCACATCAATTGCAATATGTGCTGTACATACTCAGGGGTGAAAGAACTCGACACACAGACCTGGCCACACAACTTTACACCTAATGTGCCACAGATCACCATGTCTCTACAGTGGTATGGCAGGGATCATATGGCATAGCTGAGACCACAGTCACCAGTAAGTGACATGCTCATAACCTCCAAGTACGCTTCCCTCAGCATACCAATGTCTGGGTGCAATGTCCATTTGTTAACATACCTTTCCAAGCAGTACTGGCAATTGAACACAAAAGTATGGTCCCTCAAAAGGACAGTTCATGTCTTCATTATGTGTTAATTGAGGAACATCTGCAATGAGTGTCATTGTTGCCTCTGGCATATAGACTACTTAGAGGTAATCTGTGCCTTGCATACAGGGCAATGTTTGACCCTGCTTGACTGTATATGCTGCCTATCTGTAGGAATCATAGTAGATAAATGACTCACTGTAAGGACATTAACCTAGTATGTGACATTAGTACTACATGCTTGTGGGAGAGATTTGTCTAGCAGACTAAACCACAGCCTTAGAACAGAACCCTACCTGATATCACAGAGAACATCTTAGCGCATGCCATCAGTCTGACTGGCTGAGTGACCATCATCACAACAAAGGGCATCTGCCTGTGTCCCTCTTGGACTCAGGCAATATGTGCTGATCCTGTAGCTACTGGTATGATGATGTCTATGATTGTGAGGGCTTTATGGCCATTATTCTAGTTCACTTCAAACATCCTATGGTTCTATAACATGATGTACAATTCTCTAACAGGCTCGCACACAAACATGGCTACATTGAGGATAGCATCATTTTCTGTCACTGAGTACAGGAAATGCCAAGGCACACATTGCAAGTTGGCGGTATGTAGATGTGAACACTTACCAGTATAATGGTACATACTACAGATCACAGTTCATGTTGTGCGCAACACACCTCATGTCTGTTAGTACTGTAAGTTTAGGACATATTATGTTTAATAACATAAGCAAGCCCTGTCGTGGTCAGTCATTTGGGGAGCCACATCACACACTACAAATAAAACACTGCAAATCCCTACCTATGTCTAAGTTACTAATGTTATGCGATATGGATATATACACATGCACCAAGTGGGCTGGAGTGAAATTAGAACCCCTACCTATCTAGTCTTCACTATAGATCACAGCACTTATTGCATGTGCCACAGGTTAAGTCTGTTGTATATGTGATTCCAGGCACAGTACAAACTAGGCTTTTGTTGAACAGCATCTGTGGCCTGCACGGTGATGTTGTTTCATACTGTTATCTGCATCTACTATCCTAGCAGTGAGATAACTGTTTTTATCCTAGCTCTGTGTGTACAGTTGCCAGTATGGTCATATGTGACTGCTTGCAGTTACATAGGCAAACATGTGGGCATGGACAATGTGCTCTATCCATATATACATTGACAAAATTATACATTATACCACCTGCTCATGTGTGTCTGTCTACGTGGTGACATCCACTAGGCACAAGGGTCTGTAGGAAAGTGGATTATGCACTGTTGTGCCCTTAGTTTGGATCCTTTCAGCAACAGTATGGTTGCGTGATAGTGCATAATTACTCACCAATATTAGGGTGTGTTGGACAATACAGACATCCACACACATATTTCCGTGTATAACAGGGATGTATATATAAATGTAGCTATGTGTGTGTATGCTATGTAAATGTGTTATGTAGATTTATGGGAAGAGTCTATGTATCATTTTAATATATATAGCTATATATAGTGGTATATATCTATTTGGCACTACATAGCGATAGATATACTATGCATGTGAGAAAGAGATAGTGACAGATGGATATCTGCATGTATCTGTCTGTATTTATAGACATTTATACATAACAGGTCATTTTGATGAAGGGGCAACAGCATTATGTTCATTTTAACGAAGTGTCTGGGCATGCCTAGTGAGACTGACATCACTTATAAAATGACTCCAGGCCATACACACCTGTACTTCAGTCTGGGATATTGTATGTTACAAACATTAACATCTGCTCCTGTTTCTGCAGCACTGCACTTCATTCAAAATGTCCATGGCATTCCCCAGCTGTGTGCTGTAATTAATATGTGACTGAGGTTGGTAATGTTACACCACCAACAGACTGGCAGTCTGCATACCTCTTAACTGTCCTGATTTTCACAGAATTTCCAGAGTTTTGCCTCATAAGTTTAGTCTATTCCTCATACATTTGTGGCCTTCTGGTGAATTATTGAATATTGACATCACTACATTATACTTACTCCAGACAAACATTTGTGTTCCACACTTTATATCCTTCAGAAAATATTCAATAATGCAACTCCTTTAACTCCAGCAACTTTCTATGTTTTTGGGAACAATATTTAAAATCTGTCTCTATGTTTGGGCCTTTGCCCCTCAATCCTTCTGGCTTTGTCCAGATTTCTTGTGCTAAGAGGTTGAGAGGTATGACAGTCTGTGAATACAACATTGTACTACATCACATGCATAAAATGTAAGGAATTCCGCATTATAACCATTAACACCATCACTCATGCTAGCTTCCCTAGTCCACTGAGCCACACAGGTAGCCAGACAGAGAGGAGTCATTCATCACACAATCAACAGCATAAATATGTACATTGTTATCCTGCGTGAAGAGACATACAATGTGTGAGCAATATCTGTGTTACAGCCCTGAGATTGCTTGGTCCACTTATATACCATTGCTGATTTTCTGTTAAAGCATTTATATGGATACACTGATGTTTTGGGGGTGGGGGAACAACATCACATGATCAGCTTGGGTAGACAGCTGTCCACATATCATGTGTGGCCACTGTTTAACATCTCCTTTGCCTGATGTCATGAATATTCTAACCATGAGGCCTAGTGAATATTAAGGAACACATACTATTGGATTGGGTATCTGTACTCAAACGTAGATGTTACATCTGTTCAAATAGCCCATTATACTTTCTTGCATAACAGCAGCAGATCCATACATATGATATCATATTATATTAATCCTTACAGTTAGTGTGTAAGTTAGAGACTTACCTAGTGAATGCAGTAGTTGACAGACCTGTAGTTCAGGGCTGACTCTGTGTGATGCAAGCAGCACACAGCCAATACATGGATAGCTATAGGGTGTGTGGGTTGCCTGGCATCAGCTATTTTATTATATGTATGTGAGTTGGAGTAAGGTGACAGTCCTTAGGTCCCTAGGTTGTCAGTGAATGTGCTATGCATTGTCTTTTAGTTAATGGTAGGGCATACTGGACATGCCTATGTCCACCTACAGGTACATCATCAGGGGCTCCTCCTCTAAGTCCTCCTGTGAGTGTGGTTGTGGTGACCTAGGCACTGGTAGAGGGTTGTGTATCCCTTCCCTTTACTGATCCTGTTGCAGTTGTTTCCGCAGGATCATATTGTGTAACATGGCACATACTGTGAACATATGTACACATGTGGCTGGAGAGTACTTTAGGGCTCCACAAGATATATCAAAGCACTGGAACCATGACTTCAGCAGCCCAAACACACACTCTATGATGTTCCTAGTTTGTGCGTGTTCCTCATTATGGCATTCTTCAGTGGGTGGGTGTGCATTTCTGATGGGTATCATCATACATGGTTCCAGTGCATAGCCAGCATCCCCCCAGTAAATGGCTGTGTAGAATGTCCCCCCTAGCAAACATCTGGTACAGATGTAATGCATGCCAGATATGGGAGGCATGATAGCTGCCAGGGCTGCCAGCACACACATTCATGATAATGCCCTAGGCACTACACATGACCTCGCAGTTGATGGAGTGGTATCCCTTGCAGTTGACATGAATTCCACCCTCCTCAGCGGTGGTGCCTTGATGTGTACATGAGTGCAATCTATGGCACCCAGTACCTCAGGGTAGTGTGCTACATAGTAGAAGTTTTTTACATTCTGGTCTTTGCATCAGGGGTGAGGGGAAACTAAATGTGCTCACTGTCTTGTGGTAGCATGGCATTCAGGAACTGGTGGAGTTCCCTGGATGCTGATGCCTGTGAAAACTCCATTATGTCCCCAGTTGGTCTTTGGATGCTATCTGTGGCTATTATCCTAAGGGCTACACATACCTTTGTTTCCACTGGGATGGGTTCCCCTTTGTTGGCTTTGGGTCTGAGTTGAGGGCGGCAGAGCTTAGTGAGTTCTTGTAGTTTGTCCCTGTCCACCCTGTAGTGCTCTACAATCTCTAGCTCATGCAGCTCCTGGAAGGTTACCCAGGCCTAAGCACTCTTCACCTTCTCTGCTTAGGCCTTCTGTCAGCAGCAGCAGCAGCAGCAGCATTGACTTCAGCATCTAGCACATACAAATGTAGCAGACTTGCAGAAGCCCCTAGCATTCCTTCAGTTAAAATTAGCAATTCTGTACTCAAATGGTGCAGAGTATGGGGAAAAACAGATTGTAGCATGTATGCATATTTTATAGTGCTCTACTAGGTGCCACCTATGTGATTGGCTAACTATGATGCGTTGCACCTTCCTAGTATATCAATAACATAATTTAATGGCCCTAGTTGTTTTTTTTTCCCAAGATGTGATGTATCTTTATATTGTATTTAGAACTCAACTATCTTGTTCATATGTCTGTTATGTACTTGGAGCTTTTCTCCCCGGGCCTCCACTGAAAATGGACATGTATCCAGTCGGACTCTCCCGGTTAACAAATGTAAAATAAAAATAAAAATAAATAAATAAATAATAAACAAGGAACAAAACTAAATAATATATCATTGCCTTTTAGATACTCTCAGCAATGTGGCGGATCACACAAATGCATGCCCTGTAGGTAAACAAAGCTTAGCAGTCAGTGGATACACCCCAGGACTTCGATACTCAGGACAGTGGCATGCCATCCAAACATGAGAAAACATATGACCCATAGGTAAACAAAGCTTAGACGTCAGTGCACCCACCCTCCTCAGACTTCCACACTCAGCATGGCAGTGAGCCACACAAACAAGAACTGCTATGCTCCAATCAGCTTAGTAATTATTGGATACACCTCCTGATGTCAGTTACCTCCTATGTGGACACCAACATGGTTCTCTGCCTACACGGAGGGGATATGCAGACATGATTACCCCATTATGCTATTCAGTAACTCCACCTCGTTTGCATAGGGATCCATGCTCACAACCTGGAAACTACACACTTCCAAGCCCTACCACATTAGCAAGAGCAACAATGCACCATTGTCCATGCAGGGTCCTGTAATACATTTCTGTCTCATAATACTAATTGTATTTCCACATTTTTTTTTTGTTTTGTTTTAAGGCATATTTGCACACTTTGATGTGCCTTGCAAACATGCCCAGATTATTAAAAAATATATATTTTAACATATTTTCTGTATCTTTTGAGACACACAGAGGATATTTTCACTCAATTCTGTGTGTGGCATGCCATTTTGGTGCATTTATCTACATTTTAGTCCCTTTTGTCTGTCTAAATTCCTGTACACTGAATTATTCAGTGTACAATGTGGACACTGACATGGGCTCTGCAGGACTGCCTATCTTCTTGCTGGATCACTCTATCTGCCTCATTTGCATGAGATTCACCTGCTTATGAGGTGATTTGCATGCCATGGATCTTCCAGTGTTGGAGAGTGCATGGGCATCATCCAGCAATGCTTATTGGATCACAAAGCTGCTTATTTTCATGTAAGCATGGTGGCATGATGCCTACATGGTAAAAAAGATCATGTAGGCTTTATTAAATTCTCCCCTTAGTAAAAAAAGAAATACTGCTGGGCCACCTTATTTGGCTATTTTTTTTTTCTTCCTACTCTTCATATCTTTCTGTTCTAAGAATCCTCTTTCAAAAAGCAGGAGGCATAGAGCTTATCCCATACATACACAGGGCTGATATCCCAAACATACCACCTGTTCTTTAGGCCTTTTTACTTTTTCAAGCTGTGTAATATGGACTGCATTTCAGGGTACTAGATTGAGATGATATCAAATACTTATGAAAAACCACCAGGCTTACTCATTTACATGTTCTCTGGCATACCAAGGCATGGATGAAGCCAGGCCTGCAACTCCATATATTGACAACCTAACCCAGCAACTATATACTTTGACAGGACACACTCCAAACATGGCGCACTTTAACCAAGTAGTGGATAGACTGTATTGTTCTAAAAGATAACTTCTATGTATGTCTTATCTCATCAATAAATAACTAAACAAATGCAGGCATATGTCACCTACTCTGCTCATTACTGACTGGAAGACACTCCTGCTAGCATTATTACAGCACATCAGCAGTAAGTCAGTGAATGCTCACATGTCAAGTGTACAATTGTGTGTCAGTATGGATATGAATTTGTGCACCCATATACAATACAAGATGTGAAGTTATGTGAATAGGTAAAAGATGTGGAAATTTAAGGTACAGCAAACATGGAATAATGTACGGTTAAAGGATAAATTCTCTGCAACATAGTGTATAGATTACTGCTACATTGTCGTTTGATGCAGTCAGAAAAGAAAGACTGTGGGGGGGGGGTAAGGAGGCCAATATGGCTATCTAAGAGAAGCAACTGGTGAAAGCCCTGTGACTGAAAACTTTTCTCTGACAGAAAATATAATGAAAAAATTGAGATACTTGTTAGCTACTTTTATTCATTAATAGAGAAAAGATTTATAAATTCAAGTTCTTCAAAAGCTTTAATTTTTCTATCAGAATTTCAACAGTTTGGTTAAGACAGAAGAGACTTCAACATGAGTTACTCAAGAAATGGTACTCAGGATTCTTGTGTTAAAAAGACATATGGTCACTAATATCTAGTATGCAGGTTGCATTACTTAAAACAGACAAGCTGGATATCAAACCTGAAAGTTTCAAATAAGAGACCAGAAAGAAGATGGAACATGTAGAAATTCTTATGAAGCAACAAAGTGCACAAATCAGCTAACATAAATAAGATGTTAAGCAATAAGGTACAAACTAATAATATCTAAAATCCTTACACTAATAAGATTACTTCAGATAGAGATGAAATGCCTATTATTATTTAAAAAAAAATAATGAGGATCTAAATAAAGATAAAAATAATAATTCTGATGATTACAAAATTGAAAAGTATGTAAAGAAAAATGTTACTAATAAACTTAATGACAAAGCAATATCTCTGTTGCATAAGCCTATAACCTTGATAGAACTTTAAAAAAACTTTAAGAAAGGGATGGATTAAGTATGGCATTATATTGTCTGCTTCCATTAAATCTCTGTCTGTTTTTCTTGCCGTGGTGAGGCTGATTTATTTTCTAGGATTAGGAGATGTGGTGTGTTCCTCGCCGTCTCCAGGTTCTTAGCTAATAGTATAAGAAGCAATGAAAAAAATTGACAGATTCTCAATTAACAGGGATTGTCAATCTAAAATACAGCTTTTTGCAGATTAACTACAGGAGATTTAAATTCTTCAAAGAAATAGATGAGGAAATTAAAAAGTTTCATGAAGTATCTCTGCTGAAATTTAATAATAATAAAACAGAAACTACAGTGTTAAATCAAGTACTAGATAGCAAGATTAAAAAAAATATATATGTATATATATATATATATATATATATATATATATATATATATATATATATAAATATAACTATAATTGGGAAGGAAAAGAACTAAAATATTTATGGATAAAAATATGAATTTGTGCACCCATATACAATTAGTTAATGTTTACAACTATTTGCAGAAGATATGAAATTATGTGAATAGGTAAAGGATGTGGAAATTTAAGGTACAGCAAACATGGAATAATGTACAGTTAAAGGATAAATTCTCTGCAACATAGTGTATAGATTACTGCTACATTGCCGTTTGATGCAGTCAGAAAAGAAGGACTGTGGGGGGGGGGGGGTGAGGAGGCCAAGATGGCTATCTAAGAGAAGCTACTAGTGAAAGCCCTGTGACTGAAAACTTTTCTCTGACAGAAAATATAATGAAAAAATTGGGATACTTGTTAGCTACTTTTATTCATTAATAGAGAAAAGATTTATAGTTTCAAGTTCTTCAAAAGCTTTAATTTTTCTATCAGAATTTCAACAGCTTGGTTAAGACAGAAGAGACTTCAACATGAGTCACTCAAGAAATGGTACTCAGGATTCTTGTGTTAAAAAGACATATGGTCACTAAAATCTAGTATGTAGGTTGCATTACTTAAAACAGACAAGCTGTGTGCCAAACTTGAAAGTTTCAAATAAGAGACCAGAAAGACGATGGAACATGTAGAAATTCTTATGAAGCAACAAAGTGCACAAATCAGCTAACATAAATAAGACGTTAAGCAATAAGGTACAAACCAATAATATCTAAAATCCTCACACTAATAAGATTACTTCAGACAGAGAAGAAATCCTATTATTATTTAAAAAAAAATTAATGAGGATCTAAATAAAGATATAAATAATAATTCTGATGATTACAAAATTGAAAAGTATGTAAAGAAAAATGTTACTAATAAACTTAATGACCAAGCAATATCTCTGTTGCATAAGCATATAACCCTGATAGAACTTAAACAAACTTTAAGAAAGGGATGGATTAAGTATGGCATTATATTGCCTGCTTCCATTAATCTCTGTCTGTTTTTTCTTGCCGTGGTGAGGCTTAATTATTTTTTAGGATTAGGAGATGTGGTGTGTTCCTCGCCATCTCCAGGTTCTTAGCTAATAGTATAAGAAGCAATGAAAAAAATTGACAGATTCTAAATTAACAGGGATTGTCAATCTAAAATGCAGCTTTTTGCAGACTAACTACAGGAGATTTAAATTCTTCAAAGAAATAGATGAGGAAATTAAAAAGTTTCATGAATTATCTCTGCTGAAAATTAATAATAAAACAGAAACTACAGTGTTAAATCAAGTACTAGGTAGTAATATTTTATATATATATATATATATATATATATATATATATATATATATATATATATATAGATATATAGATATATATTATATATAACTATAATTGGGAAGGAAAATAACTAAAATATTTAGGAATAAAAATCTAGCAAGATGCGAGTAGGATTATTAGTAATAATTTTGAAAAAAATATTGAAAAAGTGTTAATTCTTATTATAAATAGAATGTATGTCTTTTTTTAGGTTAGTACTTATTAAAATAATTATATTACCCAAGATTATCCCCAGGATTTAATAAAATCCATGTAGGCACTGTGTAGAGCATATATAGAATGTATCCATGTACACAGCCACAGTTCCCCCTTAGCAGCAGGGATATTGAATCGGTATAGGGAGAAGTGTAGAGGCTACCTGTGGTTGTGGCTGTGTACAGGATGAGGATCCCTGTACTGTTCACCATTACTGTTGAAATGTTGTGAATTAGTTCAAATGTGTAATATTTTATTTTATTTTTTTTTCCTTTCTGTTTATTTGAGCGGCGCTGCGTGGAGCACAGCAATGCCAGGCTGTACTCATGTATAGATAGCTGACACCTACCAGATGCCTAAAAGTAGAAACCAGATGTCATTAATTATCATGATCACATATTCTCCTTATTTTATTTTATTTATTTTTTTAATTGCTGTTTGTGTGGGGCAGCTCAGAGTGCCGAAGAGCCGAGTGGCACTCATACATACATAGACGAGCGTTGCTAGACATATAAAAATAGAACTGGATGTAATTAATTATTTATGTCTGGGTCTACTTAAGGTGGGCCACAGTGCTTAGCAGTGTTAACAGGTAGCCCAGTAGTATATGTGAAGGTATACTAGTTTTCATAATATCCAAGAAGCTAAATGGGTAGAGATACAGCCTTATGCTTAGTAGGTCCTGGGTTCGAGTCTATATGAGCCATAAGATGTCTGTAATTTAGTTTATTATATATATTTAACTTTAAAAACAAATGTGTAAAATATGGCACTGCTGCACTGTGTTGAGCACTGCATAAACATGCTAATAGCTACTGCTGTTTGCGCAGTGCTAAACTTAGCTAAAACCTCAGTTGTGCAAGTTTTCATGCCGCTTAGCTCTGCTAAGTTGGTTGGTGAGCTGCTAAGCAATGTGGTGCTTTTCTGAATGTTGTTCAATGATATGTAAAGGTGGGAAAACAGCCTATATTAGGCACAATATGCAGAAATTCTGCAACATTTTAAATCACCATTGATATGGCAGGCAGTGCTGGTGAAGGTGTGTGCTTTTGGGCACAGTGATGGGGTGTGCAGGACTCCAGGGTCTTTCTTGGGCTCCTGGATACAAATTATGCACTCAGACTGATGCAGGGAGGTTTCCAGGGCTTAGAGTGTAAGGCAGAGTCCTGGAATGGGATGGCCAGGGAACTTATCAGTGCTACTGGTATCCACCATTTTGATGACCTGAAGAGGAAAAAGAGGGGAATCTTGGACACCTGGGTCCAAGTTGCACAAGCTGGGAATGCCCCACAAATATGTAAGCATGTTTTCCACTGTTTTACTAAACTGCAAGCTGAATGTCTGCAAAACTGGTGTGCATAATGGTGTGCTTCTCTTCCTACAGCTGCAGCTGAGAGGGCTTGCAATGTTTAGTCCCGTGCTGGGCACCTGGCCAGGTTGCACCATGAGTGCTGTCTGTATGGATTTATTAAACTAACTGTACTGCAATATGCAAGAAAGAGTAAAGCATTTACTGCAATAAAGTATAAACAATAAAAACTGTTGTGTAATAAATGGGCAAGTTGAACTGTAGTGCAATACATGGGCAGTTAGAGCTGTAGTGCAATAAATGAACAATAACAACTGTACAGCAATAAAGAATAAACAATACCAATAACACTAAGCGAAATGGTGTGTAGCAGGATTGTGTTGTCATAACTATTGTAGTAGAACTGTATGCATTGCCTGTCTTTGGTAAGGTTGCTGCAGTCATGTGTAACACTGTCTCCATTCCAATATCAGTCACATAATGCTTTCTGTTCCTCCTACACCATGTAATACAGGTGTATGGATGAGTTAGCCCACTCTATGGGCAGATATTGTATGTGGACTTCAAAGACACATATCAGCAATACCAATAAAGTGTTAAGCAGCATTGTTGATTCCTATATAAATCTGTTGTAAGAAATGCAGTATGGCTGTACTCCATGCATGTGTGTTCTACTGTCACTGCAATCAGGTATAGCACTGTAATAGTTCTATAAATAGATCCAGAATGCAAAATAAATTCCATCTCATAAAGCTGTCTTTTTCTCCCACTCCTGGAACAAAAGGTATATGGTTGAGGTAGCCCATGGTATGAACAGATATGATTGTGTTTACATTTCACAGACACTTACCAATAAAGTGTTAAGCAGCATTGTTGATTCCTAAATAAACCTATCTACATATTCCCAGAATGGCTGTATTTCTTGCATTTCTGTACTAAGCTGCTGTAGTCAATGTTGCATTTTTTGCAGATGTCCCCTACAGTCACAGCTATTGGGTTCTATTCCCATTCCTGCCAACTAAGGCATTATGCATGTTTAGTTTATGTACTGTACACAAACATGGCTCTCAACTGTCACAATTTCTCATAATGTAATTAAAACTGCCTAATCCATCTGTCACAGGATTACCAGAAAAATGATTACCTGGAATGCAATGTATTACCAAGTCGGCTTACAGAACACCTTAGTAGTTATAGATGTCCACATTATGTGAAAGTGTTCTGTGTAGCTGTGTACCTGCATTTGTTATTGCTTTGCCCGCTACATCAGCTATAGGAGAAGTCTAGTCAATGTATCAAAACTGATACTACACACCTGTAGAGTATTTATTATCAGTGTTTTCAGATATAGTCTGCATTGTCAGTAACAGCTTATTTCTCTCTCTCTTCTGGCTTTTTCCTGGTTAGGGGTTGCCACAGTGGATCACTGTCCGCTCATGATTGGCAGTGGAGTTTTACAATGTTGAGTTGCCACCCCAACGCCCAACCTTCCACAGAAGGCACACACATGCACGTTCTCACATCTAGGGCCAATTTAGTGTGTCCAATCCACCTACAGCATGTCTTTGGGAGGAAACCCACACAACCACAGGGAGGACATGCAGACTCCACACAGAAGGCACCCCAGGTGAGGATCGAACCAGAGAACCACTTGCTGTGAGGCGAAAACACTAACCGCTGCACCACCATGGCTGCCTAGCTTATTTCTCTCTCTCCTCACCCTTTATCTTCATTTATTTATTACTGTTATTTATTATTATGATTTAATATTAACATATTTTGTTAAACTATATTTTTACAAAATGTGATGTATTACTGTTATGTGTTATCATGATTCAATATTAATATAGTTTGTTAAACTAACTGTTTTGTTGACCTTATGGTTTACTTCTTACTGGCATGCTAACATATTGAGTGTTATGTTACTTAATGTTGTGTTGCACATAATATACATTAATATGTATTTGGATTGATAAATATGATGTTCCATTCTTTTAATACTAATAATGGTTTGGATATTACTAACCTTAACTTATTGCTATACCTAATTTACCACAGCATGTCAAGGTAGGCTGGTTCTGGCTGATCTGCCTACATTGCCTTATCTGTCCATGGCACCAGGTCCCAGCACCCTCTGCTGCCCCTGCACTACCTGTGGCATTGGGTAGTATCACCCCATGGGACAGTGCCGGGTCCCCTCTTGGAGTGGTGTTGGAGGTGGGAGCTGTCACCTGTGAAGAGCTGCCGGTTTTGATACACAGGATAGTCTACTGTGGGTGTGACTGCTGCCTGAGCTGGATTGAGGACATGCTGGCCAACCTGGTAGGGCAACCTCATGCTGGTGCCCAGCCTCCACCACTGCCACCCCCAGGGACAGTGACAGAGCAGTGCAGACAGTCCCATGGGTTGGGGATGTAAGTCATGCTGCTGCCTTGTAGAGGCACATAGGACTTAGATTCCACAAAACCTTCCCTATCCAAGTTGTTCACCCCCTCATGTGTCATGCACTGCCCCTGTCTACTGTCTTGTTTGTCTTGTCTTGTCTGTCTGCAAGTACATCCTCACCTACTAAAACTTACCTCCCCCACACATACCTATATCCCTTTCCCAACATTCCACTCTCACCTTAGAAAAAAAAATGAGTACCTATTCCCCCAAAAAATATCTTCCCAGACATATTTCTCCATTTCACACACATGTCCACTAGACACAAGTAATTTGGTCCAATTAGCGTGACAACGCAGTTATGCTGTCCTCACCCCTCTCGCTCTGGGGGTGAGAGTTCAAAGTCATGTACAAATTCTGTCAAAGTGAACAGTTGTTGCTGTACAAGAAATAGATAGCTATAGTTCTTGCCTATACCTTCCCGCACATCCCTACCTGCTTTTCACTATGTTTTTCCCCCTGCTTGTACCCCTTTTCACCACTTTCCTATCTCCCCATTTTTCTTTTCTTTATGTTTTCTTTAGCACAGTGCTAAGCCACACACCATATCTCACAGTTTTGCTAAGCTCAGCTAAACACAGTTATAGTGACTGCACACAATTTTAAAATTATAATGCACGGTTATGAAATAAACACCTGTCCCATATTTGAACCCAAGACCATCACACCAATAGGCACCTGCATTAACCTGCCATGCCACATAGCTCTTAAATACAACAAGTGGTTTAAGCAAAACATAATAATTGCCAGTTACAGTCATTAAGCATGTTTCAGCAGAGCTGTGTGCTGCGCCGTGCTAACTTGATGAAATAGAAATGGTAAAAATGGGAGTATACCTTGGACTGTGAAATAGTACAGCGCTAGAAAGCCAGAGACATAACAATGGATGTAAGTGAGGCCTATGATAGCAGGTAAATGTGCCCTTTTATCAGCAATATGCAAAAGACAACTTCTAAGGCATTAATGGCAAAATACATGTTAAGCTGGGACCCTGGTGCAGAAACTCACCCATGTAAAACCATGCACATACTGGTGGATGTAGAAAATGTTTGGCACAGCCTGTATGTGTGCACATATATCTTGCAAGCACACTTCCTGTAGCAGTGACTGAGTAGCTCAGTCTGTTAAATGCCTTATAAACAGTGCATTTTGCCACACACAGTCCTGGGTTCAAATCCAGTGATGTATAGCATTGGAATTATAGTATTGTTATATTTATCCCCCATTTCCCTCAAGGACACGACAAACATGTGGCCTAGTGCTCTGTTAGTGGTACTGTTGACTAACATACTTACATTAAACACATACCTTAATTGGACTGGAAAGAGGAGCCTCACTCTGGCTCTGCCTCTACAACATGGCTGACACAGCTCCCGCAGTTACTCCTACAGCTTGTTGTCATCCAAAGTGTTCACACTCTCTGCCTATGCGTATTACCTGCAGCAGCAGCTGCAGCCTGTAGCACACCCATCTCTATGTAAAAGTTGCTGCTAAAGACCTACCCTCTGTGATGAAGTAGTCTCCTCACTGCAGTAATATCCAGCACAACATATCAGAAAGGGCCCCTAATTGCATGAAGGCACTGTGTTTGCAGAATATTGGCTGATGATAGTGCAAATCAGCTGTGTTGGCTGCAATTAGCATTTCAGAACCATAAACAGGTTAAGAGGCAATCACCTGCTGATGAGAAGCATGTTAAAAAGGCAAGTGGTTGGCTATAGGAAACTGGTCTGTATGAGACTTTCCTCACACAGAACATGAGTATGCAAAATATTAACAATCAGTGCATATCAGCAAAAGGCACTGCACTCCATCAGGTATGTAACCAACTTTTTTACATCAGGATGCAGATGTCTGAATATACTTAAGAGGAATAGGGATCACAGCAATAGGCCATTCTTAGAAATTTGATAGTGACATGTCAATGATCTCCAGATGTGTTACACATACAGAGGATGGGCAATACCTCAAAAGTGGAATGTATAATATTAGTGTGGCACACTGGGCTCATAAGACTCCCCCTTTATAGTGTTTGTAATCTCACACTGGTATTTGTTTGGCACATTTGTTTTCACATATTATCTGGGGGGTTGGCCCTTGGGGACACACTGCAATAGACTTCAGTATGAGCCATATGATTGTACAGCAGTATCTGTTATGGCACTCATGGGAATACCTGACTATTGATAGTATTATATTTGTATCCAAATGCTTATATGTTTGCACAGTGTGGAATATGACATATGTGATCAAGCAGTGGATATTGCCAGCCACTCTGTCCTTGCTGCATTTCTACATAGTGTACTTCCATGTATGTGAACCTGGCATGTGTTCCCATGTTGTTGCCTTTCAGGAAATATGTATGCACAATGCCGTGTAGCTTTCACAGATGCAGAGAATGAGTTGATACTGAAAGGGCTACATCAGCACCATGAAGTCCTACTGTCCAGATGAAGGCACAACAGGTAACAGCAGGATGCTTTGTGGGCTGACCTTGTCCTTGATGTTAATGTCACAGGACATCAGAACAGGACATATGAGTAGGTGTAACTCTGTCCAATAGATATGATCAATGCTGCATGCAGAAGAGCGGCAGATGTTACCAGGGATTGTGGCACCACCGGTGGAGGGCCTGCAGTGGAACAACCACTCTCAGCCACAGTTGCTTTCCTGGTAAATCTAGGCACACACGACAGCTCCCAGGCATCTATCACATCCTACATTGTGTATGTGGGTGCCACAGTTTCCACAGCAGAGGAACATGCAGGTAAGCTCAGGTTGATCAGCACTGCAATACTGTACTATTCAATGTGTCAGGGTGTGCAGAGACTTACATGGGTGTCAATGCTGTCTGTTTTGGGATGGAAAAGGGTTTAACTATAATTTGACTGTCATGCTCAGATTTTGACCACTATAACAATTAACACAGTAACTACTGTAAATATGAGATATATAGATGCATTACCATGTGGTGGTGGAACATATGGTGATACTGACATAACCTCTCCCTCAACTTTTCACAGGTCTGTCAGGTATCCCACAAGCCCGTGGCCCTGACCCTGATAAACATGACACTGTTTTGCTATTGATGTATGTTTCATCTTTGTAATCTCTAGACTGTCATCCCAGGCCTGTTGCTTGCATTGTTGTACTTTTGTCATGATTACTAAATGCACACATATTGTCTGACTGTACACATGTTAGACTCATACTTATTCCTTGTAGGTGTGACCATACTGATAGATGTGACAGTATTGTCATGACACTACAGAGTGTCATATGTGTCAACTGTGCAGAGTCTACACTAATGTCAACAGCATACCTCACTGTTGCTGTTGAGATTGCAGTGTAATGAGAGTGTATTTACAAGTAACTGCTGTTAGTGGGAAGAGTACTTTCCTACAGTCCTACTATATGAGGTTGGGTTATAGTGACAACAGTGTATAGAGCCTTACATATATAACAATATAGTACTGCAGAGCAGTGCAGGTAGTAATGTACTTCTTTTTCCTTTCCTGTTACAAGTGACCGGGGGGGGGGGGGTTGGTCTCTGTCCTCTACGCAACCTGATGTCAGTGTCTCCTCAGACTCTGATGGTGATGGTGGCCACAGTGTGACACAGGTGGGGGTTTGTGGGGCTAAATCTGTCCCAGAGGTTGACATCCCTCTTCTGCACCCATTGTCACCGCACACAGTCAGTATGCCCACACAAACCCAGTCCCTGAAGGCCACAGATATTGGACAGTCAGAGGGTAGGGACATTGAACAGGAAAGTGTGGCAAACATGTCTCCAGTGAGTGTAGATACTGGCCATAGCCAGAGATCTGGCAAGTGTCCAAGCAGGTGGATTGACAGGAGTGCTTATAGGAGGCCTGCTGTTCATACACCGCCTGTTGCAGGTGTCACATCATGGGTCACTCAGCACATGTTTCACGCAATTATGAAGGCACAGGCACATTCTGAATGGAACACCAGATGTATATTTATTGGTATGAATGTGGCACAGTCTGACATCCGTGACTGCCTCTACTGCATTGGGGACACCCTGGATTGGTTGTCTGATATAGTACACAAAAGGTGGACTGGACAGTGTCTGTCCTGGACTGGTCATTGTCTTTGCTGAAATGTGTGGCTGGAGTTGAGCATTGGAAAAGTAGATGTAGGTCAGCAACCCCATCTGCTGAGAGTCCACATGGCCATGCACAATCATGCTCCTGTACTGGCAGTATATGCAGCACTACAGAGGGGATTGTACTGTCCACACCATGACATGGCAGGCCATGGGCTCATGGTCCTGGATATTCCTATGGGGGAAATGGACCCAGCACACAGCAGTCACCATCAGGTACTAGCACCACTTCTGACCTTGGGCATGGAGGTGCCAGTGCAACTCCTGGCAGAGCCAGTTCCCATGTATGGTGCCAGAAACAGTCAACTGGCAACTCTACCATGTATGGGTCAAAGCTGTCCAACATACACACATGTAGGGCTAACGCTGATCTTGACTGTGTACACGCATACACTCACACACCACTGTCAAATACAGGTCACATACAGACACACACGGCACTTTTCCATGGTACATCCTACCTGCTTCCCTTCCTGACTCACACACATGCTGTCAACCATTTGGGTCAGCCTAGGCCTCCTGTGCAAGTGATGATACCTGTGCTACATCCCTGTCATCCTCGCCATCAATGCAGGGAAGTGAAGCTATGTGTTTGATGTGCAGGGTGACTATATTAGTTAACATGTACTTGTGTAATGCAGTGTTGTTTTGCAATGCCACTTATAGTGGTTAACAACAGCTACTGTATGCTGGCATTTGTCATGAGTACACCAATACTTTTGTGTACCTTATGTTGTATGATGTTGTAATGGCTGTATAGTTACATGATGACAGGTGTGTCATGGGATGTTTATGTTTCTGTTTCAGGGGTCTGTTCAGATAATCAATGGATACACAGCAGTGATGAAGCAGCACAGGATGGCATGTCAGCACAGCAGAAATATGTCTTCAGCAAGGTACAGCACTATAAATGCATGGCTCCATAGGTTAATATGTGCATAACAGGCTAACAAGGACAATGGTGGCATTCAATGCACTCATGCATCCCTAATCTGTAAACAAGTATGCTACCCTTGATGAGTGTCACAAGTGTTTTGGGAACACACACATGTACAAGCTGTAGTGGAGTTGACCCATCTACAAATATCCTGGGTCCAGTACAGACAACTTCCAGACACCATTTATGATTGTCATGTTCTGCATCCCATTGTGTAACCTGCACATGATGGGCATCACAGCAGATGTGTGCTTCACATGCATGGGAGGCCTGTTTCATGTACGGTGTATTGTCTGTGTTACATACCTGTCTCTCCAGCATGTACTATGTATACCACAGTGATGCTGTAGGCATGAAGATCAGTGAGACATGTGTTAGTCCTGTCATGGATACACAGGATATACACAGTAAGATCTGACACTTCCCTGTATGAAGCCATACACATCCCCCTCCAAAGCATGTAGGAGACAGACTACACATGTATGGTCATGACACGGACTCCATAGGACATGTTATCTACACTGTGTGTTGGTGTACCATGGAACCTGTGTGGCTGATAAAGTTATACGATATGCCTATGAAGTGACATAGCAAGGGTGACATTGCACAAAATAATAGGTGTGATGACTACCACAGTTAGTATAGCAGTGACAGTTTGGGATTTACATCCCAAACCTGTTGGTATAGTGAATGAATCTCCACATCTTACTGACCAGTGAAAGACAAAGGCTGCATTACTCTTTGTGTCCATAACTCAATGCATAAAGGCTCAACTGAGTGTGGACACTGAAGTATTTTGCAGAGGTGGATGATTTCCCACAGAATAGTACACTGCAGTCATTGGCATTTAGTCTTTGCCAGTGGCCCAGAAAGCAACTGACTGTGTGTTAGGTCATCCTGGATAATTGTTGGTTCTGTGTGGGATTCTGTGACAGTTCCTAATATGCAATCACCTGCTAATGGACTCAGTCAGAAATCACTGACAGTGGCTGTGACTGCAGAGAGGAAATAGGTAGACAGGATACACCAATACTGGAGGATGGTGAACTCCACTGGTGACTGGTGTCATTGCAGCATATGTGTCCCGATGCTATCTTCCCAGAGTATGACTGTCAGACACTTGTATATCCACCAGATGACATAACACTCTGTACATGACATAGGTTCATAGGTTCATAGGTAGGTACTAGGCTATCGGTCCAAGGGCCTATGCAAGCCTAGCCATCAAGGTTCCCTGGCATACACCACCCAAGAAAGTTATTTTCTTGTGCCACTGATGAGCAGAGACACAGAAGTGATCCCCGGGGTGTATTTCCTATTTCCCATCCACTCATCAAGATTTTTCTTGAAGAGTGCTAATGAAGAACTTTGCTTGACATAGAGGCGTAGCCTGTTCCAGAGTATGGGAAGTCTCTGGGATAGGAATCTATCCCTCCAGCATGTCCTGTTTATTGTGGTGACACGGTTTAGGTCCCTAGAGCGTGTAGCTCGGAGGGATTGGGATTTCTTTAGGTGTAGCATGTCCAACAGCTCTGGGTTTGACATAGCTTTATATGTTAGGCAGAGATCACCTCTGAGTAGGCAATATGCTAAGGAGTAAAGCTGGAGTTTTCTGAGGTGGTCATGCATAGTTTTTAGCAAGGACCGCTGGACTAATATTGTCATACACCTTATCAGGCCATGGTTGGTGGAGTTAGACATATGTCTGACATCTTCTACATAGTGTAAAAGTCAATTTCCACAAATTACAGTCAGTAGGCATGATCTGACCTTGAGCAAATGTAACAGCGTTTGGTCCAGTGTCAGTAGGTGTATGAGACTGTTAGTGCTGGTACCATGCTAACTCCTATCATGGTATTTCAGGTGACATGACTCAGAGATCTGGGGACACCACTTGGTACTACATGCTAGTTGTCCTCTGTGCAACTAAGTACTGCAGTCACTTCCAGCATGTTACAAGAAGAGAATCATGCAAAATGTCTGTAAAGAGCACAGACAAACATGTTCAGAGAGTGTAATATGTACACACTGTGTTCCTTAGTCATACTGCAGCTCACTTGCCCAAAGGATGGTCCATGTCCTTACCTACAATGCCCTGCAGCAGTGCCATGACTTCCCCACATGGGGGACCCACATATTACATCATGTGTTTACCAAATATGGGTTACCATGCAGCCACCTCAATGTGAGGTCTTCCTTGGTGGGATCTGGCCACAGATCAGTCTCCTTAGAACTAACAAATGTAGCCCCCTTGCTGACATTACAGTCATGTATGTCAAGAAAGCCATTTATTACCTCCTGTGGGATGGTCGGCATAGTGTGACTGCACCTCCCACTTCAGGTGGGACAGGCAAGTATGCAGATCTCTACACCCATGCAGTACGTCAGAAGCATTGCAACTGCATGAACTCGGCTGTACATAACAGGATGGACACAGGCTTGTCATGGCTCAGCAAACCTGACTGGTTGCCAACTGACAGTAGGGTGTACAATAACAGGTGGACAGTGCTGTGTGACATTTGGGGTGAGGGTGCCCCCCAACATAGAAGCACTACCTCCTCAGCTAAAAGAAGCACATAGTGTTGTTGTGATGTTGTGTAGACATGGCACATGACAAAAGTAGCCACCCACAAAAAGCAGAACCACAGCACACAGTGTAGTTACATGTGTGGCCGCAAAGGACAGGTCCAGATTATTGGTGACTTCATACATCATGCTGCTACATATAATGGGTCTGTACTTATGCCTAACCTGTACTCACACACTGCCTGCATCAACTACACTCCCTTGTCCGCACCACGTGACACATGACATTCCTAAAATCTGTCCCATAGCTTCCATATTTACAGAGCAATTCACAAATGGCCCTCACTGGAAGCTATACAGCATCTATTGCACATGTTACCATTCAAGGCTGCATCCCACATGTGAGCTGACAAGGATTACTAACACCATTGGGATACCCTTGCAATCATACTGACATCACTGGCTGCATGCCAGCAGAGTGGACAACGGCAACTGTTATACCCTTGCACAGAGGTGGTGCATCCACTCTCCAACATAACTTTACACCTCTTTGTCTAAGTGTCCATATCTGTATGCCCATAGGGGCAATCATCATGGAGCTGATCAGCAGACATGTATGTGTTTTGCACACAGTTGATTGTACACAATTTGGATGTGTGACAGGGGGATCATGACTGTTACATGTGGTGGACATTTCCGAAGCAGTCACCAAGGACCTAGGTGAGGGTACATCAGGGAATACAACCCCTAGATTGAGCCAAGACATCTGACTATATCCCCATGCTCAGGCAACATTTACAAAGCACCCACTTAGGCATCCACAATACTGTCATTGTAGGGGTTACTAAGTGGCCCATTGATGGCACACTTACACAACATAGGGACATCTGCCTGCAATAGCTAATCTGTAAACAGCAGTGCTCAGAAAGGCACAGTCCTGGGTCCTCTACTGCTTGGAATCCATTTAGCCACAATACATGTGACTACTGAGTGACTGTGGCTATCAATGTTGGCTGATGCCTGCAAACTGTGAGCACTCACTCAGTCTCTGTGATATGTCACTATACTGCAAGGGGGTATTGCAAACACATGCCTGTTGACATATTAATGGCCATAAACTCCATGCAAACATATATGCAATATCATTTCTATCAGTTAAACCTATGCACCTGGCAAGTAGCACATCAGTTGCAACATGTGATGTCCACACTCAGGGGCGAAAGAACTGGGCACACAGATCTGGCCACACAGGTTTACTCATAATGTGCCTCAGATCACCATGTCACAGCAGTAGTATGGCAGGAATCGTATGTCATAGCTGAGGCCACAGTCATCTGTAAATGACATACTCATAACCTCCAAGTACACTTCCCTCAGCATGCCAATATCTGAGTACAATGGCCAATTCTTAATGTACCTTTCCAAGCAGTACTTGCAATTGCACACAACAGTATGGTTCCTCACAATGGGGACCATCTGCAATGAGTGTCATTGCTGCCTGTGGCATATAGACTACTCAGAGGTGATCTGTGCCTTGCATACAGGGTAACGTATGACCCTGCTTGATTGCATATACTACCTATCTGTAGGAGGCATAGTAGATGGATAACTCACTGTAAGGACATTAACCTCATATGTGACATTAGTACTACATGCTTGTGGGAGAAATTTGTCTAACACACTTAAACATACCCTTGAAACAGAACCCTGGCTAATGGCAAACAGAGCACCTTAGTGCACTTCAGCACATGCCAACTGTATGCTTGGCTGGGCGACCATCATCTCAACACAGGGCATCTGTTAGTGTCCCTCATGGACTGGGGCAATATGTGCTGATCCTGTAACTATGAGTATAAATATGTCTATGATTGTGAGGGCTGTAAGTCCATTGTGCTAGTGAAGTTCAGACATACTATGGTTCCATGACTGTATGCCCATAGGGGCAATCATCATGGAGCTGATCAGCAGACATGCACGTGTTTTGCACACAGTTGACTGTACACCATTTGGATGTGTGACAGGGGGATCATGACTGTTACATGTGGTGGACATTTCCGAAGCAGTAATGATGTAAAATGCTCTAATAGGCTTACACACAACCATGGCTACATTGAGCCTAGCACCACTTCCAATCACTGCATACAGAACATGTCAAGGCACACACATAGTGCAAGGTGGCTGGATGTAGATGAGAACACTTACCATTGTACTGGTACACAATACAGATCACAGTATGTATTGCTCATAACACACCTCATTTCTGCTAGTACTACCAGTTTAGGACATATTATGCTTGATGAAATAAGCAGGCCTTGTTGTGGTTAGTCCTTTGGGGGGGGGCATATCACACACTATAAGTTACCAAGGTGATCATATTTATACCATATGAACCTACATACAAATATAGTCACTTGGAGTGGGATTAGAACTCCTTCCTATCTAGTGTTGCACACTATAGTGCACAGTATTTATTGCATGTGCAGTAAACAACAAAAAAGCGAGCTGGAACATGATAAGAGCAGGCTAAAAACTGAAAAATGTTTAATAAAATCCAAGTAAAAGTAAATGCTTTCGGCAGAAACAGTGTTCTGCCTTCATCAGACAAACATAAATCATTCAAATGACACCTCTTTTAAATAGATTTCAAATAATTTGACAAATCAAGAGCGAGTGCATTTTTCAATTAAGAAAAAACCATGGAAACTTTAAAACAGCGATATGCTTTACATTATTAAATACTAATCATTGTTTTGTAGTAAACATAATAAAGCATAGCAAATGAAGTTCGCTAAATGTAATAACCTTCAAGCAGTATATGCAAGTAAATTGTGCTTTGCTTAAAAATTAGTATCAATGTGTTACCAGCAGCCTAGATAAAAGAAAAATATATATGTGTATATTTGTGTATATACAAATGAAATATTTGTCTCATTGAACAAATTTAAATAAATCAAGTAAAATTACTCTCTATAAAATAAGAACAATCCATTATTATACTAATAAATAAATAAACAAATAAACGATTACATTAATGAAGTTTAAATTAATAAAAAACTCCAGTAGATAATTCAACTGCACACAGGGACTAGAAATAACTAGGATGTCACCACATGTGCTGTACCCAAATCTAAGGGACATCGCAGACAACTCTAATAGTCACAAAACAAGATATAATAGTACATAAAAGCATAAGCACCAACGATAGTTGAAAGGTATTACCTATTGTAAGAGAGCCATCTCAAAACACACTTAATAGAAAGGGCATCATTAATACCAGGGGTAATGTGTGCTCTTGTACGAATCTGCCATAGTAATTTGTCTATTTCGAGACGAATTTGCCAAGGGCCACCTCTGATGTCTGGAATAATCTGCTGTAAAATAATAAAACTAAAATGGTGGTCATTGTGTTCCATAATATGCCTAGCTAAGGCATTAGTGTGGTCTTGCTTAGCAATGGCATAAATATGTTCATATATTCTAGTTTTTAACTTGCGTTCCATTTTCCCAATGTAGAACGCGTTGCAAAAATTACACAATGCTGCATAAATGACCGATTTAGTTTCACAATTATAGTGGTCCTTGACTTTATATTCTTTACTATTAATAGAAAAATGTGTTGCCACCTTAATGTGTCTACATTGGGCACAAAAGCCACATTTAAACATCCCTGATGGTCGATTTTGTGCCCTTTTTGGCTTGTTCTTCTCCAAAATTGCTTTTAAATTATAGCCTCTCCTATAAGTGATTTTAGGCCTATCACCTAATACATTAAGAAGAGTTCCTTCACTTTTTATTATGTCCCAGTTTTTATTAATAATCCCCTTGATTAATTGATAATCCAAGGAGAAGGTATACAAAAAACTAGTACAATACGTGTTGCTACTCTGCTTATTTGTCCTAAAATTTGGACTAATAGTAGAACTAACTTCTTCGTGATTATCAGGGTTATTAGTGTTATAATGGCCAGTTAGAAGGGGAAAAAAATACCCTTCCTCGCGTTTACGTGATACCACCAAAATAATACTAGTTAACAAGTTGATTGGGTACCCCCTAGATTCAAACATACTCATTAACTTGTTACATTCACTGTTAAAATCTGTATCATCTGCTACCATACGTGCTGCCCTGACAATCTGACCTTTTACCACAGATCTTTTTTGGTGGTATGGGTGGTTACTGGAAAAGTGCAACAGAGAGTTAGAATATGTGGGTTTTCTGTATATGGCACTTTTGAAACTATTATTAATTGTGTCCTTAATAAGGAGAATGTCCAAATAGTTGATCTTAGTGTCATCCACTGTGTAAGTGAATTCTAAAAAGTCAGTCATACTAGTAATCCTTTCCAGAAAGGAAGGTATGAGATCTTTGTTTCCTTTCCAAATACAAAATATGTCATCCTGGTACCTAGTGTGCCAGGTGACATATTGTTGAAATATGTCATCTTTAAATAGAAGTGTGGACTCCCAATTCGCCATTACAGCATTAGCAAATGTACCGCCGCAAGGCGAACCCATGGCCACACCTGAGGTTTGCAAATAGAAGTTGTTCTCAAAAGTAAATTAATTATTCATTAAAACTGTCTCAAGGAGGGTTAAAGTGACATAAATAATGTCAACTATGAGGCAGAAAGGGGGTGCATTCAAACGTTTATGAAGTTTGGGGGTCCCAAAGAAAACGGGGATCCTTGGAGCTGCTATGTTAAGATATCTATAGGCATCCCCATCAACGGGAGGGGGTCTATCACTTACCCATGTGCTAAATTTATTGACAACATTATCAAACCCCTTATTGATAAGGAGGTGCACATATGTAAAGATTCCTGGTCCTTTTTGGAAAATATTAACAAACTAACGTACAATCCCCAGGCAGTGTTCTTGACTATCAACGTCAAGGACCTTTATACTGTCATTCCCCAAACTATTGGTTTAGCTTGGGTTAGGGAGTATTTATCAGCAAAAAAAGTTAAAGATGACATTATTTATGTCACTTTAACCCTCCTTGAGACAGTTTTAACGAATAATTACTTTACTTTTGAGAACAACTTCTATTTGCAAACCTCAGTGGTGGCCATGGGTTCGCCTTGCGGCAGTACATTTGCTAATGCTGTAATGGCGAATTGGGAGTCCACACTTCTATTTAAAGATGACTTATTTCAACAATATGTCACCTGGTACACTAGGTACCAGGATGACATATTTTGTATTTGGGAAGGAAACAAAGATCTCATACCTTCCTTTCTGGAAAATGAACAAAACTTTGGCGTTGAACTGGTACGCTATAACGCCTTGCTCAGGAATCACTGGTACAGCAATACTGAAACAGTCTCTGCTCACAGAATAAAATTAGTCCAATGGTAAAAAATGAAAAACAGAATTTATTTTGTACAAGGTTTAGCGCTTTCACCTACACAACGTAGGCTTCCTCAGAACAAATAAATTAACTCCACTAAACATTTAAATACTTAATTTTGGCGCCAATATTTAAAAAACATTTAAAGAGACATTCACATTAATATATGAACATAAACCACATAAATACATTCGCCTATAAAAACTACATGTATATATACTCCTGTACTTTCACTTAGATATATATATAAGGCTTAAATATATAACTTCCAAATAAAAATAATGACTATTCCTACTAAATATTATTCAAACAAAACAATTAATATTAATACACAACAAGCCAAATCTAATTAATACTAGTGTAAAATTAAGTACATTCTAAAAGAGTTTTAGTAGAAATGAAGTCATTAAGGCCAGGGGGGGTAGTAGCATCTGTAAATATTTGCCAATAACTCTCTTTAAATGCTAATCTACTTTTCATATTCCCACCCCTGGGGTTACTTTTAATGACTTCTAAAATACCAAATTTAAACTGGTGTTCATTGCCCTTATTCATAACGTGTCTTGCCAAGGCATTTTTCTCATCCTTCTTCTTCATACAATATGTATGAGCATATATTCTCTTTTTGAAATTCTGTTCCGTCTTACCTATGTAGTGCGAACATATACACTTGGCAATATACACTAAAAATTTGGTATTGCAATTTCCCTTTTTAAAAAATAAGGTGGTTTTGTTGTAATTATCCAACCTTAATTCATCTGTTTCTATAATAAAATTGCACTGATTGCAATGTCCACATTTACTAGTATGTGTCTTGAATTCCTTATCTGTCCTTCTGCTACCCCTTTCCAAAATATGTTTTAAATTCTGCCCCATTTTATATACCACAATAGGTTTAGATCCTATAATTCCTGGTAGCTCTTCCTTAGACATTAATGTATACCAGTATTTATTTAATATATGTTTTACTTTATTGCTATATGGTCCATATTCAACTATACATGTCCTTTCATATGACCTAATACATGTCTTATTTGACTCAACTACTAAAGTCTGTTGTATTTCTTTATATTTGTTACCTAAGAGGGGAATGATGTCCCTTCCCCATCTATTAAATAATTCTTTACTAATATCTTCCATCATTTCCTTGTCATAACCTCTCTCTGTGAATAAGGATGTGATAAAACTAACTTCTTTTATTAATTCTTCCTTACTGGATGTCATTCTTAAGGCCCGAATACATTGGCCTTTGTAAATATTTCTTTTTGTCTTACTAGGATGACAGCTGGTGTATTCTACATAAGAATTAGTAAATGTTTCCTTCCGATGTATTTTGGACTGAAACCCTAAGTCTGTTCTAACTACAAGAGTATCTAAATATGGTACACCTTTAGTACTGCTGTGCGATGTAAATTTCAAATAGTTACTACTCCCATTTATATATTCTAGGAATTTTAAATAAGAGTCATGATTCCCTTCCCATATTATATAAATATCGTCAAGGAAGCGTGAGTAGTATTTGATCTTACTAAAAAAATGGCTTTTAAATATAATCTTCTCTTCCCAATTTAGCATCACAAGATTAGCGTATATGGGCCCCCATAGCCACTCCCTTGATTTGTCTATAAATTTCTCCTTCATAATACACAAAGTTGTTATCCAATACTATAGACATAAGGTCATTGACCAACATATATCTTTCATTAGTTAACTTACTATGTGAGATGACACTCTCCAAAAAGGCTTCTAAGCCTTCTTCCTTTGGAATACACATAAATAAGTCAATGACATCAATTGATGCAAAAAATTAGTTCTTGTTCGCTTAAATATATAGGGTAATTCTGTAAAAATTGCCACGAATCTTTAACCATATGGTTAACATTATCATAAATGTGTTTTAATAAATGATCAATAGTATCAACTCTAAGATACACCCCTTTTGGCTACTATGGTGGGCATTCCTAAAATACATAAAAATTTGAGTGACCCACCCTTTAGACCAATAATATCGGGTAGTAAATCTAAAACCTTTCCATTAGGGGTAGCTATTGATCATTTATTAAAACACATTTATGATAATGTTAACCATATGGTTAAAGATTCGTGGCAATTTTTACAGAATTACCCTATATATTTAAGCGACCAAGAACTAATTTTTGCATCAATTGATGTCATTGACTTATTTATGTGTATTCCTAAGGAAGAAGGCTTAGAAGCCTTTTTGGAGAGTGTCATCTCACATAGTAAGTTAACTAATGAAAGAAATATGTTGGTCAATGACCTTATGTCTATAGTATTGGATAACAACTTTGTGTATTATGAAGGAGAAATTTATAGACAAATCAAGGGAGTGGCTATGGGGGCCGCTTGTGCCCCCATATACGCTAATCTTGTGATGCTAAATTGGGAAGAGAAGATTATATTTAAAAGCCATTTTTTTAGTAAGATCAAATACTACTCACGCTTCCTTGACAATATTTATATAATATGGGAAGGGAATCATGACTCTTATTTAAAATTCCTAGAATATATAAATGGGAGTAGTAACTATTTGAAATTTACATCGCACAGCAGTACTAAAGGTGTACCATATTTAGATACTCTTGTAGTTAGAACAGACTTAGGATTTCAGTCCAAAATACATCGGAAGGAAACATTTACTAATTCTTATGTAGAATACACCAGCTGTCATCCTAGTAAGACAAAAAGAAATATTTACAAAGGCCAATGTATTCGGGCCTTAAGAATGACATCCAGTAAGGAAGAATTAATAAAAGAAGTTAGTTTTATCACATCCTTATTCACAGAGAGAGGTTATGACAAGGAAATGATGGAAGATATTAGTAAAGAATTATTTAATAGATGGGGAAGGGACATCATTCCCCTCTTAGGTAACAAATATAAAGAAATACAACAGACTTTAGTAGTTGAGTCAAATAAGACATGTATTAGGTCATATGAAAGGGCATGTATAGTTGAATATGGACCATATAGCAATAAAGTAAAACATATATTAAATAAATACTGGTATACATTAATGTCTAAGGAAGAGCTACCAGGAATTATAGGATCTAAACCTATTGTGGTATATAAAATGGGGCAGAATTTAAAACATATTTTGGAAAGGGGTAGCAGAAGGACAGATAAGGAATTCAAGACACATACTAGTAAATGTGGACATTGCAATCAGTGCAATTTTATTATAGAAACAGATGAATTAAGGTTGGATAATTACAACAAAACCACCTTATTTTTTAAAAAGGGAAATTGCAATACCAAATTTTTAGTGTATATTGCCAAGTGTAATATATGTTCCGCTTACTACATAGGTAAGACGGAACAGAATTTCAAAAAGAGAATATATGCTCATACATATTGTATGAAGAAGAAGGATGAGAAAAATGCCTTGGCAAGACACGTTATGAATAAGGGCAATGAACACCAGTTTAAATTTGGTATTTTAGAAGTCATTAAAAGTAACCCCAGGGGTGGGAATATGAAAAGTAGATTAGCATTTAAAGAGAGTTATTGGCAAATATTTACAGATGCTACTACCCCCCCTGCCCTTAATGACTTCATTTCTACTAAAACTCTTTTAGAATGTACTTAATTTTACACTAGTATTAATTAGATTTGGCTTGTTGTGTATTAATATTAATTGTTTTGTTTGAATAATATTTAGTAGGAATAGTCATTATTTTTATTTGGAAGTTATATATTTAAGCCTTATATATATATCTAAGTGAAAGTACAGGAGTATATATACATGTAGTTTTTATAGGCGAATGTATTTATGTGGTTTATGTTCATATATTAATGTGAATGTCTCTTTAAATGTTTTTTAAATATTGGCGCCAAAATTAAGTATTTAAATGTTTAGTGGAGTTAATTTATTTGTTCTGAGGAAGCCTACGTTGTGTAGGTGAAAGCGCTAAACCTTGTACAAAATAAATTCTGTTTTTCATTTTTTACCATTGGACTAATTTTATTCTGTGAGCAGAGACTGTTTCAGTATTGCTGTACCAGTGATTCCTGAGCAAGGCGTTATAGCGTACCAGTTCAACGCCAAAGTTTTGTTCATTTGTCTTTTCGCTATTTGGTTCAGTTCCTTTCTGGAAAGGATTACTAGTATGACTGACTTTTTAGGATTCACTTACACAGTGGATGACACTAAGATCAACTATTTGGACATTCTCCTTATTAAGGACACAATTAATAATAGGTTCAAAAGTGTCATATACAGAAAACCCACATATTCTAACTCTCTGTTGCACTTTTCCAGTAACCACCCATACCACCAAAAAAGATCTGTGGTAAAAGGTCAGATTGTCAGGGCAGCACGTATGGTAACAGATGATACAGATTTTAACAGTGAATGTAACAAGTTAATGAGTATGTTTGAATCTAGGGGGTACCCAATCAACTTGTTAACTAGTATTATTTTGGAGGTATCACGTAAACGCGAGGAAGGGTATTTTTTTCCCCTTCTAACTGGCCATTATAACACTAATAACCCTGATAATCACGAAGAAGTTAGTTCTACTATTAGTCCAAATTTTAGGACAAATAAGCAGAGTAGCAACAAGTATTGTACTAGTTTTTGTATACCTTCTCCTTGGATTATCAATTAATCAAGGGGATTATTAATAAAAACTGGGACATAATAAAAAGTGAAGGAACTCTTCTTAATGTGTTAGGTGATAGGCCTAAAATCATTTATAGGAGAGGCTATAATTTAAAAGCAATTTTGGATAAGAACAAGCCAAAAAGGGCACAAAATCGACCATCAGGAATGTTTAAATGTGGCTTTTGTGCCCAATGTAGACACATTAAGGTGGCAACACATTTTTCTATTAATAGTAAAGAATATAAAGTCAAGGACCACTATAATTGTGAAACTAAATCGGTCATTTATGCAGCATTGTGTAATTTTTGTAACGCGTTCTACACTGGGAAAACGGAACGCAAGTTAAAAACTAGAATATATGAACATATTTATGCCATTGCTAAGCAAGACCACACTAATGCCTTAGCTAGGCATATTATGGAACACAATGACCACCGTTTTAGTTTTATTATTTTACAGCAGATTATTCCAGACATCAGAGGTGGCCCTTGGCAAATTCGTCTCGAAATAGACGAATTACTATGGCAGATTCGTACAAGAGCACACATTACCCCTGGTATTAATGATGCCCTTTCTATTAAGTGTGTTTTGAGATGGATCTCTTACAATAGGTAATACCTTTCAACTATCGTTGGTGCTTATGCTTTTATGTACTATTATATCTTGTTTTGTGACTATTAGAGTTGTCTGCGATGTCCCTTAGATTTGGGTACAGCACATGTGGTGACATCCTAGTTATTTCTAGTCCCTGTGTGCAGTTGAATTATCTACTGGAGTTTTTTATTAGTTTAAACTTCATTAATGTAATCGTTTATTTGTTTATTTATTTATTAGTATAATAATGGATTGTTCTTATTTTATAGAGAGTAATTTTACTTCTTGATTTATTTAAATTTGTTCAATGAGACAAATATTTCATTTGTATATACACAAATATACACATATATATTTTTTCTTTTATCTAGGCTGCTGGTAACACATTGATACTAATTTTTAAGCAAAGCACAATTTACTTGCATATACTGCTTGAAGGTTATTACATTTAGTGAACTTCATTTGCTATGCTTTATTATGTTTACTACAAAACAATGATTAGTATTTAATAATGTAAAGCATATCGCTGTTTTAAAGTTTCCATGGTTTTTTCTTAATTGAAAAATGCACTCGCTCTTGATTTGTCAAATTATTTGAAATCTATTTAAAAGAGGTGTCATTTGAATGATTTATGTTTGTCTGATGAAGGCAGAACACTGTTTCTGCCGAAAGCGCTTACTTTTCTTGGATTTTATTAAACATTTTTCAGTTTTTAGCCTGCTCTTATCGTGTTCCAACTCACTTTTTTGTTGTTTACTGGGTTTGCGAGTTTTCAAGTTGTTTATTGCATGTGCCATGGCTTAAGTCTGATATGATAGCATCAGCTGGCAGTCTTAAGGTGGATGACATCATCATGCCTTGTAGAAGCGGGCAGTTTGACAGCCTGCAGCAAGTGACGAGGCCAAAAGGTGCATAACCCTTGCTGGTGGGTAGCCCATGAGGGCATGTCAGTTGTTTTTTTGGGTGATATACATACAGACAGACCCAGTAGTCGGGAGGGAGATTAGAACCTTACCAGTTTAGATTTATACAACACTGTAGCTCACAGTACTTATCGCACATGCCATGGCTTAAGTCTAATTTGACAGTGTCAGCTGGTAGTCCTAATGTAGATGGCATCATCAGGTCTTGTAGAAGAGGTCAGTTTGGCAGCCTGCAGCAAGTGACAGGGCCAAAAATTGTATAACCATTGTAGGTAGATAGCCCATAATGGCATGTCAGTTGTTTTACAGGGGGATACACACACACACACACACACACACACACACACACACACACACACACACACACACACACACACACACACACACACATGCACTTAGAAGCTTGAAGTGAGATTAGTACCCCTACCAATCTAGTCTTACTCACTATAGCTTACAGTACGTATTGCACATGCTATGGCTTAAGTCTGTTGTCAATTTGATTGGAGGCACAATACTTGTGAAGTACACAATCTAGGCTTGTGTTGAACACCATCCGTGGCCTACAGCGTGATATTGTTTTGTACTGTTATCTGCATCTGGTATCCTAGCAGTGAGATGACTGTTATCCTAGCTATGCTTCCTGAAATTCATTACCTCAAACGCCATGGATCAGCTGGTAAACTCCCCTACCAGAGGTGAAAACATATTGGACATGGTCATCACCAAAATGGGCGATAGGTGTTCCACACCAGAGGTCAACCCATTACTGGTTAGATCAGACCATAAACTAATCACTCTGGATGTCCACACCCCACCTCCACCCCCAACTAAGCAAATCACAGTAAAACATTTTTCTAAAGCAAACTCCACCTTACTTAAGACAGAGGTGGTAAGTTTCACAGCCCCCATGCTAAAGTATAATGCTGCCCAAGATGCAGAAACCTAAATGCACTCTATGAGAACCTACAATAATGCATGGATCGTGCCATCCTTAGCAAAACCAAGACTCACTCCTCTAACAGAAGGAAACCAGATTGGTGGACCCCTGCCATAAAAAGGCTATACAATAGAAGGAGGAAACTAGTTCAGAAAAAAAGCAAATCCCAAGACGGAAAGACATCCCTGATCAGTAGCAGTAAGAAACTAAGGTCCTTCATGAAATCATCCAAGGCTAACTTTGAAAGAAAAATAGCCAAGGATTCAAAAAATAACCACAAAGCCTTCTTTAGCTATGTTAAGAATCTAAGTGGCAACTCACAGGTATGTACTGAACTAGTGCAAAATAGCACAAAATATACTGGACCTACTGATATTGCCAACATCCTGGCAGATAGATTCAGTGCAAACTTCACCCCCTCTCACCTCCAAAAGGGCCCACAACAATACTGGGAAAGTGTAGTGTCCTGGAAATCACAGATGCACAGGTGAAAACAGTCCTTTCAAAAACCAAAAACACAGCGTCAATGGGACCAGATGGTGTCCTGGGCTGTGTCTTGTACGAACTACAGAATGAACTAACCCCCCACCTAAACACGGTGTTCAACCTCAGCCTCTCCACAGGCTACGTGCCCATAGAATGATGCACAGCAATGGTTATTCCTCTCCACAAAGGAGGGGCCACAACTGACCCTGGTAATTATCACCCCATAAGCCTGACTAGCCTGGTCTGCAAGGCTATGGAGTGCATCATCATGGAACTCATTAACAAAGACATTGGGAACCTCCACACACTTGAACTGACCCAGTTCAGTTTTGTTAAGGGCAGATCAT
>NC_056735.1:434421430-434481430 GCF_019279795.1 Protopterus annectens
CTTCTGGTGCCATTCTAAAGGGATCCAGTATCTGTCTGCCTGGGATGACATGGTTGACAGACCACGATGCTTTGCCAGAGATGGCCTGCATCTGTCACCCCTCGGATTCTGGATACTGGCTAAGGTTCTTGCTGCCCCTATAGTGCCTTTTTTAGGCAAGGTTCAAATGACAAATTCACCACCATAACAGGAACAGGCAAGCAAAAACTGAGGATGATGCTACTCAATGCTAGAAGTCTAAATCTCAAAATGCACTCACTCGAGGCACTCCTTAAAATGGAGAACATCGATATTTGTGCAGTGACTGAGACGTGGTTCAAGGCTGCAGAGAGCACACCTGCACTACCAGGCTATAACTCATACCACACTTTTCGGCCATGTAACCTGAACCAGAACACCAAAGGCAGAGGTGTGTCCATATTCATTAAGGATATCCACACCTCCGGGCTAGTTGCTCAGCATAGTGCAGCCGAGGTTATCCAAGTGCAACTAACTTTGGGCAAAACTGCAATCACTCACCATGCCCCAGGATTTCCACTCCTCTTTTCTTGATGTACTGGAAAATATTAGGGATCAACCAAACACCCTAATAATGGGTGATTTTAACTACCCCACCATTAACTGGGAAAACTACTCATGTACCAACTCCTTCGCTCAACACATTTTGGAATTCATAAACTCCAATGCCCTGGATCAACGTATCCACACCTCTACCAGGGGTAACAATATCCTAGATCTAGTCATTACCAATATGAGTAACTGGTGTTCTAGACCTGAAGTCAACGCCTCATTGGTCCGATCTGACCATAAGCTAATTGCCCTAGATATCCACATCCAGCCTCCACCCCCCATTAAAGAAACCATGGTAAAGAATTTCTCCAAAGCCAACTTCATGCTTCTTAAGACAGAAGTGGTGAACTTCATGACACCCATGCAGATGGACAATACAGTTACGACTACTGAATCCTACACAATTGCACTTTATAAGCACTTACATGAATGCATGCATAGTGCTATCCCAAACAGAACCAAGATGCTATCCTCCCAAAAAAGGAAGCCAATCTGGTGGTCCCCTGCCATAAACAAACTGTACAACAGAAGGAAGAAACTCTTGCAAAAGAGAGTAAAATCCCATGAGTGGAGGAGCTCCCTGGTCAGACTCAGTAAGAAGCTGTGATCCCTGATAAAATCCTCCAAAGCTAGTTACAAAAACAAAATCGACACTGATTCTAAAGACAACCACAAAGCATTCTATAGCTATGTCAAGAATCTCAATGGCAACACTCAGATCTGCTCTGAGTTACAGCACAATGGCAGTAAATATACAGACCCAACTGATATTGTCAACATCCTGGCAGATAGGTTCAGTGCTAACTTTACCCGCCTCTCACCCCCTAAAGAGCCCATCTCTATACCGGAAGAATGTAAAGTTCCTGTAATCACGGCTGCACAGGTAAAAACCGCACTCTCCAAAGCCAAGAACACAGCATCCATGGGACCAGACAACATCCCAGGCTGTGTTCTACATGAACTACAGAACGAACTGGCACCCCACATAAGTACCATGTTCAATCATAGCCTCACCTCAGGCTTTCTGCCTGCTGAATGATGCACAGCAACGGTTATCCCACTCCACAAGGGGGGAGCCACCACAGACCCCGGGAACTACCACCCCATTAGCCTGATGAGACTGGTCTGCAAGGCCATGGAATGTATCATCATGGAACTTATAAACAAATACATTGGTAATCTCCAAACTCTGGATTCCACCCAATTTGGGTTTGTAAAAGGCAAATCATTTCTCCTAAACCTGATAGACTTCTTTGAAGCAGTCACCAAAGCCGTAGACAAGGGTAAGGTGGTTCACACAGCCTATCTAGATCTTGCCAAGGCTTTTGACACCATCCCCCACTCTGGAATTATAGATAAACTCACTAAACTAGGTATAAATCCCTATGTCACAAGATGAGTTGCCATCTGGCTCACTGACAGAACCCACACTGTGAAAGTAGCAGACTCCAAATCTGACTTCAGACCAGTGACAAGTGGAGTACCACAGGGTTCAGTCCTGGGTCCTCTCCTGTTTGGTATCTACTTCTCTGTAGTACAGGCTAACACAGAAGGTCTTTGGCTAATGAAGTTTGCAGATGACTGCAAACTAGGAGCCATATTCGAAACTCCTAACGATGTGGACATCCTAAAAAAGGGCCTCACTGAGACAGATGCCTGGTGTCAAAGCCATGGCCTCAAGCTCAATGTCAAAAAGTGCATTGTCATCCCCTTTGGTAAAAACTCTGTACCTATGAACTACAACATAGGCGGTAGTATACTTAACACCGAAAGTATGATAAGAGACCTTGGGACACAGGTGGACAGTAGTCTCTCCTTTGATAATCACATCGCCGCAGTAGTCAGGAAATCCTTCTACGTGGCACACTTCATCACAAAAGGTTTCTCATCCAGAAAAAAAGAGGTCATTGTTCCCCTCTACTCATCACTTATTCAACCCATTATAGAGTACAACACCCCTTTTGGTATGTACCTCACAAGACATCTACAACAACTGGAAAGGCCGCAGAAATACCTCACAAAGAGGATTACCAGCCTCAAACAGATGCCCTACACAGACCGCCTCAAAAAACTCCAGCTTTACTCCATCGCATATCGCCTACTCAGAGGTGATCTCTGCCTAACATACAAAGCTATGTCAAACCCAGAGCTGTTGGACATGGTCCACGTAAAGAAATCCCAGTCCCACCGAGCTACACACTTTAGGGACCTAAACCTTGTCACCACAATAAACAGAACATGCCAGAGGGATAGATTTTTGTCCCGGAGACTTCCCATACTCTGGAATAAACTATCTATCTATCTATATCAAACAAAGCTTCTCATTAGCACTCTTCAAGAAAAATCTTGATGATTGGATGGGAAATAGGAAATTCACCCCGGGGATCACCTCTGTGGCTCTGCTTGACAGTGGCACAGGAAAATAATTTTCTTGGGTGGAAAAAGCCAGGGTACCTTTTTGGCTGGGCTTGTATAGGCCCCAGGGCCGATAGCCTAGTACCTACCTATGAACCTATATATCTAGCCACTTCAGAAGCTGAAACACATGTTCTTTGATTTTCCTAGCTTGTACGTGTGCCTCATTATGGCATTCTTTGGTGGGTGTGCATGCATTTCTGATGGGTGTCATTGTCCATAGTTCAGTGCATAGCCAGCATCCCCCAGTAAATGGCCATGTCAGATGTCACCCCTAGCAGACATCTGGTACAGGTGAGATGTGTACCAGATATAAGAGTCGTGATAACTGCCAGGGCTACCAGCACACACATTCATGATAATCCCATGGACATTGCACATGACCTGGCAGTTGATGGAGTGGTACCCCTTGTGGTTGACATAGATTCTACCCTCCTCACTGGATGGTGACTTGATGTGTACATGAGTGCAATCTATGGCGCCAGTACCTCAGGGTAGTGTGATACATGGTAGAAGTGTTGCATATTGCTGGCCCTCACCTTAGGGGTGAGGAGAAATGATATATGCTCACTGGCATGTGGTAGTATGGCATTTAGGAACTTGTGGTGTGCCCCGGATGCTGATGCCTGTAAGACTGCCATCATGTCTCCAGCTGTTCTTTGGAAAGTCCCTGTAGCTAGTATCGTAAGGACTACACATTCCTTTGTTTCCACTGGGATGGTTTCTCCCCTGTTGGCTCTGGGTCTGAGTTGAGGATGGCAGAGCTTATTGTGTTCTTGTAGAATGTCCCAGTCCACCCTGTAGTGCTCTACAATCTCAAGCTCATGTAGCTCCTGGACGGTTACCCTGGGCCTAAACACTCTTCTCCTTCTCTGCCTAGGCCTATTGTCAGCAGCAGCAGCAATATTGACTTCGGCATCTTCACATACAGATGTAGCAGACCTGCAGCAGCCCCTATCATTTTCTCAGTTAAAATTCCCAAGTCTGTACTCCAATGGTGCAGAGTATGGGGAAAATTTCAGATTGTAGCATGTATGCATACTTTTTAGTGCTTTGTTGGATGTGCTGACTGTGTGATTGGCTACCTATGATGCATTACAGCTGGCTAGTATAGCAATAACATCATTTAATTGCCATAGCTTTAGTAAAACAGGGGTTAAAACTAATTAATATATCATCGGCTTTTATATACACTCAGCACTGTAGTGCACTGTGCAAATGCACGTCCAGTAGTTAAACAAAGCTTAGCACTTAATACCCCCCCCCCCAGATTTCCACACTCACCATAGTGGTGCGCCTCACAAACATGCAGAAACACGCTCCCCAACGCTTAGAAGTTAGTGCACACCCCCCTGAAAAGGCATGCTCAGCATGGTGGCGTATCACACAAACAGGCACAGCTAAGTTTACATAAGCTTAGAAGTCATTAGACACACCCTCCTCTAATGTCAGCTACCTCTTGTGTAAACACCAACATAGTTCTCTACCTACATGAAGTGGATATGTGGACACGATTACCCTTTCATGCTATTCAGTAACTCCATCTCATTTGCATACGGATCTGTGCTCACAGCCTGGAAATTACTTGCTTTCTTGCCCTACCACATTAGCAACAGCACCAATGCTCCATTGTAAATATCCTGCACAAGGTTCTGTAATACATTTCTGTCACATAACATTAATTTTATTTTTTCAATTTTTTTATAAAGCATGTTTGTGTAGTGCGGCATGCTGCACAAATATGCCCAGATTATTAAAAAAAATAATTTAACTTATTTCCTTAAATTTAAAAAAAAATACAGGAGGATAGTTCACTCATATCTGTATGTGGTATGCCATTTCTATCCATATATCTCCATTTGTACACCCCCTTTTGTCTGTCTACACTTCTGTACATGGAAGTTTTCCATGCACACTACAGACACTAACACAGGGTCTTTAGATCTGACTATCTGCTTGCTTGATTGCTCTACCTGCTTAGTTTGCATGAGATTCACCTGCTTATGAAGTGATTTAAATGTCTTGGAACTTCCTGTGTTGGCACGTGTGTACACACCACTCAGCAATATTTACTGAATCTAAAACCTGCTTACTTTCGTAAAAGCAGTGCAGTCCAATGCCTACATTGTAAAAAACATGTTGGCTTTATTAAATTGCCCCCTATATATGTATATTGCATTTGACAGCTTTAATATCTGACATACATTTTTAAAAGAAATCAAAAATATTCACTTCATTATTATGGCAACCTAAAAAGCAGAGAATTGCATATAGAAGTAATATAAGATTATGGGAGTATAGTGTTATTAGCTTCCCAGATATATAATTTTATTCTAGTCCTGCAAAATGTAACTCTATTATACTGTGGATAGACAGATCTTACACTAATCAATAGAAAAAACATCCAGGAGCAGATTATACTAAATTCTTATAAGTTTATTAAATATGATAAATTAGAAATATGTAACAATCAATTCACTGGTAAACAAAATTTGCCTTAGAAGGAAATTCATTTCAGTCTTTAGACTCTGCATATATGAAATCAATTCTTAAAACAGTTAAGAAAAATGGAAATGTTTCTGCTTTCCCATTACACACACCTCTAGATTTAAGGAAACTCAGAATACTGTTAAAATTAAGTTATTATAAAGGAATGGATTAGTATTATTGTCTGGTTCTTTGAAAATGGAAAAGCTAAGTCCCCCAGAATATTTAATGAGACAACATAGGTTGGATAAATCTGCTAATCGGTTAATATTATCCATCAGTAAGAAATTAAATGAATTTATAGTTTATATGCATGAAGAGGAGCAGAACACTATTTCCCCATTATATGAATATATGAATGCTCTCATCTAAGGTAGATTGACCTACAAAGGAGGCTTATCCAGGTTATGTAAGTTAATTATAAATAATAACAATAATTTTGATGCAAAATTCTGGGACTTTTTAGATAGTAGTGGATAGAGTGACTAAATAGATGGTAAGAATGCAACTTTTTTAATTAAATCCTCCACAGAAATATCCAACTTCTGCCCAATATCAGTACTACCCCCTCTATCTAAAATAATGGAAAGATGTATCCACCAACAATTAGTGAAGTACATATTACAAAATAACCTTCTCATTCCAACTCATATTGGCTTCCGGCCAGGTTACAGCACATCCACTGCACTTTTATCCTTTACAGGCACTATCAACAAAGATAAAGGATACTTTGTATCTGCAGTATTCCTGGACCTCTCAAAAACATTTGACATGATTTCACATCCATTACTTCTAGAAACACTAGCCAACCTAGGATGCTCCACTACCACAATTCAGTGGTTCCAGAGCTATCTAAATGACCATAAGCAAGCATTAAGATAGTCTAACCATCTTTCCCCTTCCTACAAAGTCCTACAGATATTCCCCAAGGCTCTATCTTAGGTCCCCTACTTTTTAACATATTCACCGATACCTCACACACTGCCTCTTCCCCAGGAACAATAATCTTGTATTCAGATGATTCAGCCTTAATCTGTACTTTTCATACTCTCCCAAAACTACAAGAAAAAAAAAAACAATCTTACACAGCAACAGAATCCTGGCTCACAAAAGCCCAACTTTTTCTAAATCAAAAAAAAAAAAAAAAAACTCATAGTCTTTCACCCCAAAAACACAGCAATCAGCTCAGGCCAATTTAACATCCTTGCAGTTGGTAAAACTATCATAGAAAATATTCAGGAAACCAAACTACTAGGTGTTACTATTAATAGAAAAATGAAATTTGACCTTCATATATAATAAACATAACGAAGACACATAAAAAACTATGACTACTTTATAGAAACAAACAATTCCTTACCATTCCAACCAGGACCACACTGGCAAAAACTTTTCTACTCTCATCCCTGTTCTACGGTTCTTGTATACTAATCAATCTACAAAACTCCTTCAAAACTAAATTAGAATGATGTTACCATAAAGCAGCAAAGTTTTCAGCCAACTCCAATTACCGGACACATTATTGTAAACCACTACAAGAACTTAAATGACTAGAACTGTCAATCCAATTAACATATACACACTTAACTAAAATGCATAACTTAATCTATAAATGCATTGTCTGTCCTGCCCTACCAAACCTAACCAAACAATATAAACCCTGCAGACCGCTCAGATACAATGATGAAAACCTACTTGAAATCTACAAGCCTTCCAAAAACTCAAGAAAATCATTATACTTGTACTTTGTCTCAAAATTATGGTACTCCATCCCACCAAGCATTACCCTAACTCCTTGCCTGTCACTCTTTAAAGCTGCCTTAAAAGAACACTTAAACAAATCATGACTATGCTCTTGCCTAACTCCAAGCTAGACCCCCTCATACCACCTCAAAATTCACTAATCTACCCACTATACTACCCTGGATTTACTAATTCTCCGTCCAGGACTAGATTAGTTGTGCATAGAAGTGGCAGTTTAAGAGGAGGACGCCAGCTCACCATGCATATTAATGAAGGCATGCTGCCAGAACTCCTAATTCTACATGGAGCATGGAGGAGTGCAGTGGGCATGTCTGAGAGCAGAGCTCTCAGAATAAACATGCCCCTGCAAAGTAGTCAAAAGAATGCGTAAATAAATGAGTGAGACCACTCATACATGTCCGCATATCCCTACCAACAGTCCCCATGTGTTCCACAGCAATAGTACATTTAAATAAAATGCAGAAACCCTTTCATTTATTGTTCTTAAAACCCCATGTACAGCGAACCGTAGGTGCATGGGTTTGCCCATCACTTAGCTATGGTTAAAGCAGCTGAAAAGGCTGAAAAGGATAACAAGGAATATATATGCAAATGATGCAGCGCAGCAATAGTGTAGTGGCTAGAGCATCCCCATAATGAACAGGCATTCCCAGTTCGAGTCCCACCGCAGCACATATCCTTTTCCATGTGAAATCAGTATATGAACATATTTTAACAAAGTATTGGGGTATAACCTACATAATAACATTTAAATGTGAACTGGAGTACTGCATGAAATATATAACAAATTACTTAACTGATTGATTGCACATGTGAAGTGTCATTGTCATAATGAATAAGGCACTAGTCAGCAGGTATAAGCACAAATAAGCGGTAGTAAGCTTGTCTAAGTGCGTATGCGTGGGTGTAAGCATTGCCCACACAGATGAAGCAAAAAAGAAGCTGAGTGTAAGAAACTGTAACCAAAGGTTAGCGGTTAGCAGTGCTTGCCTTCACGCAAACCCACTCAAACCCGCACACAACTGTGCCTTAATCACTCTGTATCCAATGACCCTTGTTCTGCCCAGCAACAAAATAAATGGCATCAGCAAGGATCATACCTAGGACCCTGTAGACCACAGCCAATGTGATTTGCCACTAAGCCATGGCAGATATACATGAAGCTGATGTTATCACAAACATATCATCCAGTACAGTCATTCAACAGTATAGGAAATGTAGTTAATTAGGTATATGTATGTGTATTTGTAAATAATGTAATATCTAAACACATGCAACATATCAATATATGTAGACATGTGTGTGTGTATATATATATATATATATATATATATATATATATATATATAGATATATATATATACATGTATAGATATATATATATATATATATATATATATATATATATATATATATGCATGGAAATGCCTACATCTCCACTCATTTCATTAGATATCTCTATATATATTGCTCTCTCTCTCCGTCTCTCTCTCTCTCTCTCTCTCTCTCTCTATATATATATATATATATATATATATATATATATATATATATATATATATATATATATATATATACGATGTCAGGCTGGAAATGCTAACATACCATGCAGTACAGTCTGGCTACCATAGGAAATGTAAAATGTGGAAGCCATCAACAGTCCCAGGATAAATATACACAGACACATATATACAGATACAATATACTTTATATATATATATATATATATATATATATATATATATATATATATATATATATATATATATATATTTTTTTTTTTTTTTTTGTACATATAGATATACATGTGACTACACATACACATTCAGAGATATGTTTATTAAGATACATATGGAGAAGGTGCACACAATATGGAACAGCCACTATGCCACAGTTAACACCTGAACTTCTGGACACTGTATGAGCCACCTATACAAATGACAATTGTCGCCTGCAATATATACCCACAGAGAGGTTATAGGAAAAAACTCCACACAAGTTTGTATAAATGGAACACCTTTATTTGTGTATGATAACAGTTCTAGATACCATGTCATATAGCTATTCAGACACTGACATCCATATAAACAGGGTAATGCAATGTGAAACAGGTATGCTAATACAGTATTCTGGAAAGGACTACAACTGTTGCTGTTCATGCCAAGCCCTGCACATGTGACAATAGTAAAGACTGACTGGGTCCCAGGATACCAAACAATGAACAGTAAGTAATGCAGGTGTACAGTTCAGCAGCCCATGTACACTCTATACAGATTCAGTAGGTGGTGAACACATCAGTTGACCAAATGCGATGTAACTGTTACATAACAAGCCATAACTAACACCATCCCAAGCCCACTGACAAACAGAACACTCTTTATGGCAGGAGGCGGTAGGCCTGCATCAACCCACTTAATGTACGTAATGCAAATATAAGTGAAGTGTATGGTACTGTACATCCAGATACCTTAAGTCAGCTCACCTCTGATACCCACACAAGGCTTGGTATGTAGGTGTAGCACAGAGGCTGGAACACAGCCCTATATCTAGACAACTGTTGCCATACACTCAGCAAGTGACTGATGTTACAGGATAGTCTGCAACATACCTTTAGTCAGGGGATTTATGTTAGAAAGTCCAATGGATGTAGCCTTGTACTGATAGCACTCAACACACACACTGCCAGTAAAATATCTTTCACAGAACCTGTGCGGTGGACAGACAAAACATGAAAGGCACAGCCCTGGCCACCAATAGGATAAGCTCACAGTTGAGAGCTATGCAGACAGACTGCATTCCAAGGTATACTAATATGTACACACACACCCTGTAACACCAGTACTATACAAAGGATACCACAACTCTACTCACACTCTGTCTGTAGTTCAGGAAACACCTAAAAATATGTAGCTGGTCTGAGTATGCTGGTTCTCCTGTAAGAGATATTACCACCTGCCGTATGTAACACTGATGCCCACACACAGGAGGATGTCCATCATACAGGAAAGGTAAAGGAACCACGCCTACATTATGTACGTATATATAATAGCTGGTTGCCATGACAGTGGTAATTGGAAGTACTACACAGCAAGCTGCATGCAGTTGGCAAGTGGAGGACACTGACTAGTGCAGATGCCATCACCTGATCATGTGCATCTCCTACTAAAGCCATGATGCAATCTATGCAAAGCAGCTCAATCCATTTACTGGAGAGAGATTGAGAGAGAGAGAGAGAGAGAGAGAAAACAAGTACCAGGACCAGTACCAGAACCAGTACCGGAACCAGAACTAGAACCAAACAAAAGCTCTGCAAACTACAAGCGTAAGTCACAGCCAGTTAGCCAGCTGCTATTCAATTAGATATATGTCCAACAAGAGGTATGTGAAGTACATATATATGTAATAGAATGTAGTACCTGGTCCATCATGATGGGATAGATAAGTGTGAAATAGCTATAGGTGCCATCATGTGTTGTTGTGATGATGTTCAACTGAACAGCTGTGACAGACAATAGTGTCTGTTCCTGTGGGTAGTGGGTCATAGCCCTTAACTGTACAGGTCAGCACTGACAAATAGGATGTAAGCCATCATAGTGTTTGTTGGGTATTTGGAAGTATGTATATTACATGGCCAATAGCTGGTGATAGATGAAATGTCATCATAGGTGCATAGATTAGGGGGGTAGGTACTAGGCTATTGGCTCTAGGGCCTGTAGAAACCTAGCCAATAGTTACCCTGGCTTTTGCCACACAAGAACCCTAATCTTCTGTGCTGCTGTTGAGCAGAGCCACAAAAGTGATCTTTGGTGTGAAAATCCCTATCTCCCTGCCAATCATCCAGAATTGACTGGAAGAGTGCTACTGAGGAGCATTGTTTGGTATAGATAAGTAGTTAGTTCCACAGTATGGGAAGTATCCGGGACCAGAATGTGTTGTTTATTGTGGTGACAAGGTGTAGGTCCATACAGCGTGCAGCTCAGAGGGCTTGGGACACCTACAAGTAGAGCATGCCCAAAAGCACTGGGTGTGACATAGCTGTATATGTTAAGCAGCAATCACCTCCGAGTAGGTGATATGCGACAGAGTAAATCTGCAGTTTAATGGCACGGTGTGTGTAGGGCATCTGTTTGAGGTTGGTAATCCCCTATATGAGGTAGTTGTGTGGCCGTTTGAGCTATTGTACATGTCTTGTGAGGTGCATACCAATAAGGGCATTGTACCCTATAATGGGTCTAATGAGTGAAGACTAGAGTGGAACAATTGCCTACTTTCCCTGGATGTGAAACCCTTTGTGATGAGGTGTGCCATGTAGAAGGATTCCCTGTATACTCTGGCAATGTCATTACCAAAGGAGAGACTATGGTCCACCTGTGTCCAAAGGTCTCTTATTACATGTTTGGTGTTAGGTTGACTACTGCCTATATGTTAGTTTATGGGTACATTGTTTTCACCAAAAGGGATGACAATGCACTTGCTGGCCCTCAGCTTTAGCCCACGGCTTTGACACCAGCCATCTGTCCCAGTGAGGCCCTTTTGTAGGGGGTCCACATTGTCTGGAGTGTCAAGTATGGCTCCTAGTTTGCGGTCATCTGTGAACTTCGTTAGCCAAAGTCCTACCGTGTTAGCATGTACATCAGAGAAGTAGATACCAAACAGAAGAGGACCCAGCACTGAACCCTGTGGTACTCCACTTGTTACTGGTCTGATGTTGGGTTTGAAGTCTGCTACCTTCACAGTGTGGTGCCTGTCAGTGAGCCAGTTGGCAACCCATCTTGTCATATATGGATGTATACCTAGTTTAGTGGGTTTCCATAAAATCCCAGAGTGGGGGATCATGTCAAATGGCATGGCAAGATCAAGATAGGCTGTATGAACCACTTTACAATAATCTACAGCTGTGTTGACCACTTCCAAGACGCCTATCAGATGTAGGAGACATGCTCTGCCTTTTACCAACCCAAACTGGGTGAGGTCCAGAGTTTGGAGATTACCAATGTCATTTTGTATAGGTTCCATGACGATACATTCCAGAGCCTTGCAGACTATACTCATCAGGCTAATGGTGTGGTAGGTCCTGTGGTCTGTGGTGGCTCCCCCCTTTGTGGAGTGGGATAACCATTGCTCTACACCATTCATTGGGCAGATAGCCTGAGATGAGTCTATGATTGACCATGGTACTTAGGTGGTGTGCCAGTTCATTTTGTAGTTCAAGCAGAACGCAGCCTGGGATGTTGTCAGGTGCCATAGATGTTGTGTTCTTGCCTTTGGAAGGTGTGCTTCCCTGTGCAGCCATGAGAACAGGAACCTTGCATTCTTCTGGTATAGAGATGGGCCCCCAGGGTATGAGAGGGGGGTAAAGGCAGCACTGAACCTATCTGCCAAGATGTTAGCAATATCAGTGTGTTCTGTATATTTAGTGCAAGTTTGCTATAAGACAGAGCAGATGTGAGTGTTGATGTTGAGAGTCTTGACGTAGCTATAAAATGCTTTGTGGTTGTCCTCAAAGTCAGTGGCGATTTTGTTTACGTAGCTAGCTTTGGAGGAGCCTATGAGGGATCCAAGCTTCTTACTGAGGCTGACCAGGGACTTCCTCCAATCATGGAGTTTTACTCTGTTTTGCAACATTGTATTTCTTCTGTTGTAGAGTTTGATTATGGCAGGGGAACACCAGATTGGCTTCCATTTCATTTGAGGGTAGCATCGTTGTTCTGTTAGGGATTGCATAATCCATGCACACATGTAAGTGCTTATAAAGTGCATTTGTGCAGGATTCAGCGGTCATACCTCTATTTTCTGTCAGCATGGGTGTCATGCAGTTTCCCACATTTCTTTTATGAAGTGTGACGTTAGCTTTGGAGACAGTATTAATGATGGATTCCATAATGGGGGTTGGGGTGTTGTGTTCAGATCCGACCTACGAGGAATTGACCTGTGGTGTAGAGCACTGGTTTAACATGTTAGTAATGACCAGGTCTAGGATATAGCTGCCCCTGATGTGGGTGTGGTTAAGTTGATCCAAGGCATTGGAACTGATGAATTCCAGAAAACGTAGAGCACAAGGGTTGGTACATGACAACTTTCCACAGTTAATGGTGGGGTACGTGGAATCACCCATTATGAGGGTGTTAGGTTGTACCCTAATATTTTCCACTGTATCAAGAAATGAGGAGTGGAAATCCTAGGGCATGGCGGGTGATCTGTAGCAAGCTACAATTTGGAATGGGCCTTGCCCAGAGATAGTTGCACTTGGATAATCCTGGATATATTATGCTGAGCAACTAGCCTGGAGGTGTGGATATCCTCAATGAATATGAACACACCTCTGCCTTAAGTGTTATGGTCCAGCTTAGGTGGCCAAAAGGTGAGGTATAAATTAGAGCCTGGTAATTCAGGGGTATTCTCTGGATCCTTGAACCTGGTCTCTGTCAATGCATAGATGTCAGTGTTTTCCATTCTAAGGAGTGCTTTGAGTGAGTGCATTTTGAGGTGTAGACCACTAGCATTGAGTTAGCAATACCCTAATATTTTGCTTGCTTGTACCTGCTACTGTGGTGAAATTGTAATTTGAACCCTGCCTAAGAAAGGCACTATAGAGGTGTTGACAGCCATAGCCAGTACCGGGAATCCCAGGGGCGACAGGTGCAGGCCATCTCTGGCAAAGCATTATGGTTTATCCATCATGATATTCCAGGCAGACAGATACTGGATCCCCTTAGAATGGCACAAGAAGCTTAGCCAATTGTTGATGTTAATCATTTTGTAATTGTACTATGGTATCATTCGGGGAGATGGCAAGATGCTACACAGGGCTAATGTCATACCTGTCTGGGCTACAAGATTGAACAGCTCCTCCTTGTCTCTTATCATGTAGTCCAGGGAGGTACAGTCCAGGTCATTCACACACACATGGGGAATGACAGAGTCATAGCTGTACTTGTTGTGGAGTGACCTGAGTGCATGCTTTATGTGTTGGTTCCTGGAACCATACTGGCAGCTGACAGTGACTTTCTCCTTGTGTAGCCTGGTGAGTGAAACATCAGTGTGCCTGACTGTAGAGTCAGTTATGACTACAGTGTTGGGTTTGTTGTTATGCCTTATGTGCTGTGGTTGAGTGGCACACTGGCTTCATGGGCTTTGTGTCATTTGGGTTGTGTTGCGGGGTGGAAGTTGCTTGCATTTCTGTTTAGGAGGTCCATGCTGCTTGGGCAGGTGTTTACTGAGAGCTTACCCAAATGAAGGTGTGTGTTTGTGTTTCTATGTGTGTAATTTGGTGATGTAGGTTTTCAGGGACTATGTGGTGAGTGTGGTGTGGTGCAAGTGTTCACCTACTCCTCTTGACTGTCTAGTCCAGTCTTAGGTGAATAGAGCTTTGTTTACAGTTTGGCTATATAATTGCATCTCTCACACATTGTATTGTTGGGTGGTAGGATGAGAGGGTTGTCTATGTACATGAGTCAATAGCTGCACTTTCCCAAGATGGCCAGATGCAGCAGCTAGACAGGAGAAAACACTGGGACATGACCCTTACACATGCCTGGATATGTGCCTATTTATTAAATACTAAAAACTGTGTCCATCAAGACAAGTGAAGAAAGTTGAGTGCTCTAGTAATTTGTAGCTTAATTAGCGCTTAAATCGAGTCGTGAACAACTGCTGAGCTCAAGGAAACAGACTTAAGTGTTGCAACTGAAACACTGGCTAGTTCTATGAAACAAATGTAAGCTAGAAGGCGTCCGTCCAACTCAGAGAGGCCTGGTTGCTCAGACACTTACAAACAGTCATATTATGATGGCCATGTGGCAGACACAGGCCATCAGTTGCAGGATACTCAGGTGAATTGGTATTGTAGCATGCCAGGGTGCCATAGGTGTGTAACACGCTTACCAGCAATAGGCATCTACATATACCCCACTAATGTTAGGCCAATTACATAAGTGGCACCTGTCCATGTTGGAGCAAGGCAGAACACTGCAGCATTGCAGGAAGGTGTGGTGAGATTGTGGAGCTGATGTATGAATGTACCCTACATAAAGGTACGCATACGTGTACAAATGTCACATATGTAATATATGAGGATATATATTTATATCAGCATGTCTGTCCAGAAATATATATATATATATATATATATATATATATATATATATATATATATATATATATATATATATACATATATATATGTGCACATATATACATCACATATATCTACACGGGTCTACTTGATACGGCTGAAATTTCAAAATGTCGACTGTTGTATGGCCGAGACCATATGATCAACATTTGAAATCTCGACCATTCAAGTAAAACACAAAACACATACACAAACTTACCTTACTGCTGCTAGCAGGGGGGAGTTTGCCCCCCCCTGCACCCCCCATGGGGACTCCGGCTCACACAACCCTCATAACTTTAATATACCAACTCCGAGATTGCACTACAGTGATGAAGTGGAAATCTTTCCATTCCGCACTGTAGCATGATGCCGGTTCCCCATAGTCGACACTTCAAATGTCGATCATATGGTCTTGGCCATATGAATGTCGACATTTTGAAATGTTCACCATTAAAAGGGGACCCATCTAAACATATATAGCTATCTACCTATATGCACATGTCTACATAAATACAAACACACACACACACACACACACACACACACACACACACACACACACACACACACACACACACATATATATCTGTACAGACATGTCCCCTATATTACTACCACAGTGATGCATGCTATGTGTGAGGCAGCAGTACACATAGCAATACACACAGATATCTACAGCTGGCAGTGTGTGTGCACCATGGAGGGGTATGTCATATTTTATTCCCTTGTTGGCACCACATAGCCCATATCTGTGAAGTATGCAATGGGAATATGGAGAAGTATGGCAGCTACACATGTGGAGGTGATCAGGTGGGGTAGATATAGAGGACAGTTTACAGGTGTGGTATGTGACACATGTGGTGGCTAAACATCATGGATGGTGTGTGTGGTCTGTGATGTGAATGCCCCATGGGCCTCAAAATAGCCACAATGGGAACAAGCCTCCCACCCAATGCTACATACAACAGCAGTCCATGTCCTTAAGGTGCCTGGTCTGGAGGCTGAGCAGGACGAGCATGTTGGCCCTATGAATGAGTACTGTGTTCTTCAGACTGATGTAGTACATCCCTCATGTGTCTATGGAGGCCGCTATGGCACAGACCCTAGACCTGAGCCCAGGAGATGGGAACATGACTGTGTGCCCTGGGGGGACAACATGCCCTGGGGGGGGGGTTCCACTTGCTGGTGTTGCTGTAACAGTACATGAGGAGGCCCCATGTTGGGACGCACATGTGATGTGGCCAGGTATAATGGGTAGATGGTTGTGGAGAGATGGATCTGCTGGCCAATAGAACATATACATGTTATTGTGTCACTGTTATAGAACATATGGCGGTAGTAATAGTCTACACAACCCTGATACATCTAAAACACCATGCACAGATATCCCCAATAACACAGACTGACAGATGTGCAGCACTCACAGATCAGCCATACTACTGGCATACATGTAACCATAGTAGCCCTGACAATGGCATGTAGGGAATAGTGTGTAACAGGCCAGCAATGATAGTGTCCACAGAGGGGCCATGGCTACAATCACATAGCAGAAGGCATGGTAAAATGTAATATCTGTCCAACTGCTAGTTAAGCCGTAGCCATAACTAATGAGTTGTGTGTACAGTCAGTTGAAGCTGATATGGTGGGGGAGTGACAGAGATGTGTATTAAGAACTGTGGTAATCTTGCTGTATGAGTTGCTCAGACCTGTGTACATCTTTATGTCTTGCAGACCCTATGGCACATGTACGTTTGCCCGCATTCTCAAATGAAGAAAATGAGATATTGGTCACATACATGGTCCAGCAGTATGCTGTGCTGTTTGGCAGGCATGCACATGAGCTGCAGGAGTGATCTGCTCTGTGGAACGACATGCTCCACAGGGTCAATGATGTTGGATATCACATTCGATCATATGACCAAGTCCAGCATCATTGCAGTGACCTGCTTTGCCATGCCCGGTTCCGTGCTGCTGAAGTCCGGGAGGATCACCTTGTCACATGGGGGGGCCATGCCATCCATCCCACCGACATGTAAGGAGGAGCTCCTGGCCAGCTTCATGGCACCTGCCCATCCAGACAGTCTACAACAGCTGCCATACATCGTGGAAGTGGGTGTCACCCACACATCGGCTGAGGAGCATGCAGGTAAGGACACAGAGCACATCAGTAGACCACTGTTGTGTAAGCATCCCCATTGGTACAGGTATAACATGCATATCTGACATGTCATAGATATATTGTGTTGCTGCAGTGTAGTAATAAGCAGATGTCCAGATTTGGTAGTATTGTGGGAATGTACCATTGATGTATGGTAATACTGCACCCAGCCTGTAGCACTGCCACAGGTGTGGCCACTTACATTTCTTCTCTCACCCTCTTATGTAGGTCACTCTGGGATAGCAACAAGGCAGCAGCCTGTAGCTGGTGAGTATGTATTATGTAGAGGCTTGCCAGCACAACATGCATGTAATGGTGATGGTATATGTCATGCACACATCTAACACACCTACTCTGAATGCATGCTGTACATGTGCATGTATTGTTGCTGTGAAATGCACGGTCTCACAGGAGAGAGTATGACGGGGGTATTGGAAGGGTATGTCAGACAGCTACATGCTAACATCCTGTCATTGTGGAATGTGTACACAGGGAGTAACTTACTGATGGTAGACATGGCCTTCTGTACTGACATGTTCTGAACAACACCCATATACAGTGCAACAGTAGTGTATATACCTGTAGGACAATGGCAACTGCTGCAGAGTTGCACTATGACATAAGGCATTACAGTACTCCACATTATCATTTGGGTCTAGGCAGCAACATGTGGTGTTCAGTGTATGGGACACTGCAAAGTGACACACATGTGTAGGGCTTACTTGTTATGCATCTGCATAAGAGCAGAATGAGGGGGGGGTCACAGCATGTCACACCAGTGCACTGCAGCTGGGAAACTAAGGATGGTAGGAATGGATCTCTCTCTGTACATAGTCAGGGTCAGGACCTGTGGCAGCCATAACCCTACAAACACAGCAATAGTGATGGCAGTGTGTGAACACCATGGGATGTGCATATGAGTAGACCTTGCAATCCTGCAGTATAGGGGGACATGTGTAGGGCAGACTGAAAATACACTGGCAAATGCACATGGCCTACTCTGGTATACCCCTGCCAGGAACAATGGCTGCTGTAGTACACACATCAAGAGGTGTGATAAACTGTCATGATGTGTATGCATTGTGGTCAGCAGCTGCACACCTAACACCATCTGTAGACACTGTATGTGAAAGTACAGGACATATGTGACATACCAGGCCCGTGTACTGCCATGATATGCAGTGATGTGGTCCCATGGCAGATCCTGGTTGTGTGTATGAAATACATAAAGGTGTGCACACCCCCCATAGCCACGGTATGCACTGATGGTTCTCATTGTAAGACTATTGCAGTGGTCATACATGGTTTGTTTATGTTGACAGCTGTACATCAGGCATTAGGCATTCACCAATGACAACTGTCCACATATCATCCCAGGTATGTGTTGCTGACAAGCATAGGGGCTGTGAGAAGTAAAGCTGACATAACTGACACAGTACTACACATTCCATAATGGGTTACACACCTGTGAGTTGCGGCAAACAGTACATGGCAGGGTGCAGAACAGGTGCACAGCAATAATGTGTACATGGGTGCAGTGGTATCCAGGGGAAGGGGCATCACCTAGTGACACAGCACAAGCATCACACACATGTATACTGTTGTTAGCATGGATTGCTTATAGCTGAACTGCATGCTGTTCTGTACCATATGTTCTGCATTTTGGCAGATGGGTAATAAGGTGTCCATGTGTACGATCAATGTGCAACCTCACCTATATGTGTGTCCATTCCTCTTGGTGGTTATTTAGGTTACATACAGGGTCACTCTGTTGAACATAAGGGAGGTAGATGCATGCAGGATGCGGGTGTGCATGTGTGTGTTTGTGTGTGTGGCTCCGTATGCACGTGTGATTGTGGCATCTTCTGATGGCTGTAACCCCCTTCATGACCATGCAGGACATGGATATGGACTGCCACATTACACACCAGGAATACCTCTCATGTGTGTATTCACAGGACAGCAAATAGTATAATATGGTCTGTAGCATGGCACAGGCATCCAGAGGGAAGGTAGACTCCAGGTACACACTTAATATTGCAGTCAGCAGGGAGGTCACCAACTACCCATGTATGCAGCTCTACAGATACATTGTGGAAGTACTAGTCAACACCAGGGAGTGTATCCAAATATTACAGTTGTCACATGATGGGCTATTGGAGCAGCATATCAGGCATGTACTTAGCTTTACATACTCATGACAGACCAGTGGGAGATATTATGCATGCAACATAGTATCCCACACATATAGGGGCTATGCACATCATTTCCAACCATACAGAGGGTGCATATCGAATTACAGCAGTGAGGCCATATAAATCCACCACACACACAGGTCAGGTAGGTAAAGTAGCAACAGGGCTTGTGTTGCTTCCGCTTGTGTGGCCATTCGTAGGACTGTAATGTTAATTAGTGGTATCAATGTGTGCATGTTAGCAAGTGTGATGCAGGATGGGGTAATATATGGACATACAAGTGGGACTGACTGTAAAGCCATTGACAGGTAGGTATAATGCAGGTGTGTGTGTGTCTGTGTGTGTGTGTGTGTGTGTGTGTGTGTGTGTGTGTGTGTGTGTGTGTGTGTGTGTGTGTGTGTGTGTGTGTGTGTGTGTGTGTGTGTGTATTTGTGTGTGTGTGTACTGTTAGGCAATTATGTACAGGTTTTAAAGTGTGTTTATTGTTCTCCCCCGCAGGTGGCAAGGTAGGTCACGTTCCCTCCTGCAGCCGATCTGATGTAGGTGTCTATACAGACACCGATGATGATGATGATGATACTGATGATGAGGCACAGGCTGGATTGTCAGGGGACAACACTGTGCATACATTTGACATCCCACTTTTAACCACCATGCCTCTGCACACAGTTACAGTGCCTATATGCACCCCATCACCAGTGGCTATAGTGGAGGGACAACTGGCATTTAGTGCAAGTGCACAGGAAAGTGTGGTGACCATGCCTGCTGTGTCCAGTCACAGCAGGCATAGCCAGTTGTCCAGCAGGACCCCACATAGGCAGATGTCCTAGGGTTCTCGTGGTAGGCAACTGGACATCATGCCCCTGGCAGAGGCAATATAGGTGTTACCACCAGACGCATGTTTCAGGCTGTCATAGTGGCACAGCCACGTACAGAACATTACCGCAGACAGGCCCTCAGGTTGCAGAGGGCTGCTCTCACATCATCAAATGACAACGCCCGTGAACTTGCTAGTGCCATCCATGGAGTAACTGAGTTCATGGATAGACAGTCCGGTGAGATGATGGCCCTCATTGACCGTGGTCTGTCCATGCTAGAACATGTGGTGGGAGTGGTGCGACATCCGTGTGGACATAGGGCAGCAACACCATCGGCTGGTAGTCAGTGTTGTCATGGCAGGACACCAAGGGGCTCCCGTAGTGGTAGTAGCACCCCCGGCAGTACGGTGGGATGCTGCCCACACCAAACCACAACAGGCCACATGCACATAGTGCTGGCCAGTTCCAGGAGGGGCCTGGTACCAGTGGACAAATGTCATCCCCAGGTGAGAGTAGCATATCAAGGGCTGTAGCTGGATCTGCCCATGGAACACCTGGCAGGTGCAGTCCATGTGTCCATGGATGGAGGCATTGAACTGCACACCCTGTCAGGTATGGTTTGCAGCTGTCCATAAACACCTGTGTAGGACAACCTCATACCTACACACACCATATCACCTTGGCCACCTCCCCGGAGTACACCTCTCATGCACACACATGGTGTCAAATGTATGGGCCACCCTTGGCCTCTGGCAAGCCAACACCACACCCTGTGCATATGATGATACCTGTGCCCCCTCCCTGTCATCCATACCATTGATGCAAGGACAGGCTGATATGGTTCTGATGCACACAGTGACTGTACAACAGTGTAGCACAATACTGTAGTGTAACATGTTGTAGGGGGTAGGGTGTGAAGCACATATTTCAGGTAGTGTAGACATCAGGTAATGATGCATTACAGCTGTTAGGTACACTGCTTGATTGCGGTCTCTATAATGTTATCCAGTTGTGTTGTAGGTGTACATGTGTCAGCTGTAGGATGTTCTGCAGTCATATTCCACAACAGGATATGTGATAACACAAGCTTAATATGACAGTATAATGACCATCTGGTAAACACCATCCTAATATGTACCACTCACACAGTAACTATATGTATACTGGTCATGGCACAGTGAGGTCCATTGGCTGTCTGTGGTATGGGACACATGTGCCTGGCCCTACAGACATGTGAGCAAATAGGGTACCATACACTGGGGCAGCATGTAGCATCACTTAGTACAGGACAAAGAACAATTGCATCTGCAACAGTCTGTGCACTGCCCAAGGTATGTATGCACTATACACAGATTGTCTTCAAATTCCTAACTCAGGGGTCTGTAACCTGCAGCTCTGGAGCCACATGCGACTCTAACAACCTGCTGTAGTGGCTCCATGTACCTCTGAGAATTAATGGACACTGTAATGCACCACCCACACACAAACACACACACAGATCAACCAGGGCCAACACAGGAATATAATCATGGATGGATGTTAAGTATTGCTCCGATACAATTAGCTATGTCATATATAGTATGACAATATTTGAAACCTTATATGTAGTGTAATCTTCATATTAGGGGTCAATTAGCTGTTATGATTCCCAATGACCTTACTGTGGTGGGTGAGAGGACAGACATGACCCCTGGAATACTGAAGGTTGTAGACGTATTGCCCTACGTAGACAGACAACAGTACTGTACACATAACCACAGACTGTCCATGTCATGTCCTCAAGTAAAAGCCATTACTATACACAGAATGTCCAGCAGTCTGTTATCTCACTGGCTTGTTATCAGGTATGATGTCAATGAATAATGGTGCACAGAACATATATTTGAGCGTCATCTGTGCAATACATGTGTGCCCCTCTGCAGTGTAGAAGTCAGTGTTTGTAACATTGTTATATGCTCCTGTAAGTCAGTCTATGGGGGGGTGGAAGCACCATCATTAACCTATGGTGTTACAATATGGGAGGTTTATTAGTAATAAGCCAGCTTACCATACCTTTCACTATGTGAACATTGCTGCCCTACTGTTTTCTGCCATACAGCCTGTTCTGTTTGTCAGTGCAACTGTGATGATTTCAGTTATGCATTGTTATGTAACAGATATGTCCCATCATTAGCCTCGGTCTTTTCCACCTAGGTATTGAGTACAGAGTGTAGTTAGAGGCCGCTGGCCTGTATATCTGCATTACTTACTGTTGATTGTTATCCTGTGGCCCAGTCTGTCTTTCCTGTTGTACCACTTGATGGCCTTGGCCTTGACACCAACGTATGTTATGCTTTCTGATTACTGTAATAAATGATCTGTCTGAGGGTTTCATTAATCTCTTTGTATGTATTGCAATGTCTAACAGCTATATGACATGGCATAAGCAAATGTATTATTACAGAAATAAACCTTGAAAATGTATCCGAACCTGTGTGTTGTGTCACATCCTTGTACTCCTCTGTGGGTATATGTTTCAGGCAACAATTGTCTTTTGTATGTGTGACTCATACACTGTCCATCTGATGAGGCTGTAACTGAAGGGATACTGGCTGTTCATTGTAGTGTGCACCCGCTAATAATGCATCTCCCTAGCCATACCTCTGTGTGTGTATGTGTAGTTCAATACATGTATATATATATATATATATATATATATATATATATATATATATATATATATATATATATATATATATATATATATATATATATATATATATATATATATATATATATATATATATATATTTAGACATATATATGTATCTGCATGCCTGTGTCTGTGTATTTGTATCTTAGAATGTTTTATTGCTTCCACATTGTACATTCACTATAGTAGCCAGACTGTACTGTATATGTTACCAATACCAGCCTCACATCATATAGGTGGCATGGCTTACTGTTAATATGTTGTGGCCATGAAGTGTCAGGTCCTGGTCATGGGATTTGCACCGGTTGGTATTGTATTCCATGACAGACCTGTGTGGCTGGGGGGTTAGAATACTGATACGTGTCAGGCGTATGTTGCTTGAGTCCACACACCCCCATTAATGGTGCCTGTGGTCATATATGCATTTGTTATGGGCTGTATTATATCTATAGATATTTATCTGTATATAACTAAGAATGAACTGCGGGACAGGAAAGCATTCATAAGGCATTAAAAGGAAAACAACCACTACTCATGCATTATCTAGCGCTTTTGTCTTCTTTAATATCAAGACTTATTCAGAAAGATGTGTCATTAATACATGCAACCATTTAAACATTGTTTACATACCGTATTCTGATCTGTTTATTTAAATTAGCTACACAGTTCCTGTCCAATTATAAAGTCGGCCCTGTAGTCCTGCAAGGTGCTGTGTGCATCTTCATTATCATTACAAAGGTAAAACAGAGAGAAATGTGTAGTGTCATGTGTGTACAGGGGATGTGTACATCACGTATACCTGGAACCTAACCTGTTATGAGTCATGTGTGAACTGCGGTTGTGTGCACATCATAGACCTGGAAGACTACAGGAAAATTATTTATTTTTTTATTTATTGATTTAACATTTGTTGATCGGGAATGTCCGACTAGGTTCCACAGAGCCTGTTTTCAGCGGAGGCCCGGGGAGAAATGCTCCAGATGCATGTCTTCGGAATGTGGGAGGAAACCGGAGTACCCGGAGGAAACCCACGTGAACACAGGGAGAACATGCAAACTCCACACAGAAAGCACCACAGCCAAGAATCAAACCGGAGAACCTCTTGCTGTGAGGTGACAATGTTAACCACTGCACCACTGTGCCACCCTAAAATAACAGTTGAGTGCACGTCGAGGGGGCATGCGATATGCTAGGAAGGTCAAAGCTGGATCATTGGTAAAGTGGAACTGGGAAATGCAGCTGGGTATGGATGGGAACATATCACTGTTTCTCAGAATGGTGACCAGGTACTACCAGCGGGCTGAATACTGTGGACTCACTACATCTACTCATGAAACCAAGACAGGTTTGTCCCAATTGTGAATACCAACAAATACAAATGGTTCTCTGGGTTGACTCTTATCTCCAAAGGTGGAGATTGCATGTGTATAACATGGAGTAGGCTGTAGGGAAGCCTGAATATGCTTGGGTTGAGACAACATACATGCTGGATCCCTAGCACTGGAAAGAGGTCAATGTGTAGATGTGTGAAGGGTCTGCCCTAGCACCTGGAGGATGGATGGTTAATGTGCACGTGGGGGCTGGGGTTTGCAGGGAGCAATGGCCATGACATTATGGATCGGGGTGTGTCAGGTTTGGATGGACCAGTTGTAATCAGACTGCCTTGTGGAGGTAGTTGGGCAAGGGGGGGGGCAACGGGGGTAATGGGGAGGGTAACACTGTGGTTGCATAAGAACGAGATGAAGGTATGGCCGGTGCTGGGACGGTGCACCAGAAAAATAGTAGAGTGGAGGCCGATGAACATACCTTGGGCTTAGTCGAATTAAATAGGTAATAAACATATATTGCTATACAACATTGATAGATGTAGTAGGGTCACATATCAATAATGTACATGTTAATATGACACACTTCTGATCAGATCCAGTCCCACTACATTTCAATACTTTCAATTACCTTTGTTTCTGTCATACACACACGGACACACACACACACATATATATATATATATATATATATATATATATATATATATATATATATATATATATATATATATATATATATATATATATATATATATATATATATATATATATATATATATATATATATATATATATATATATATATATATATATATATATATATATATATATATATATATATATATATATATATATATATATATATATATATATATATATATATATATATATATATATATATATATATATATGCATTCATATATTGCTGTATTTAGATACATTGACATATATATATACATATATCTAGATGTGTATATGTATAGCTGTATGCATATGCATATATATATATATATATATATATATATATATATATATATATATATATATGTATATGTAGATATTTATATAGATAGATATCATAGTGGGAGAGGTAAATATCTATTACATCTACATGTATATGTACATACCCTGCACTGTTGATATCTTGTGCTCTATGTTTGTGATAACATCTGAAGTATGCATATCTGCTATGGCTTAGTGATAAATCACATTGGCTGTGGTGTGCAGGGTCCTGGGTCCGAACATTGCTGAGGCCTTTTATTTTGTTGCTGAGCAGAACAAGGGCTGTTGGATATGGAGTGATTAAGGCACTTGTAAACAGTTGTGGGGGGATTTGAGTTGGTTTGCGTGACGGTAAGCACTGCTAACTTCCGGTTACAATTTTTTACACTCAGTTAGCTGCTAATTTGCTTAATCTGTGTAGGCAGTGCTTACCCCCACACAAACAGGCTGACACACACTTACTGCCGCCTAAAAGTTCTTACTCCTGCGCAAACACACTCACAACAGCTTTGAAGAGACTTAATCACTCTGTATCCAATGACCCATATTCTGCCCAGCAACAACATAAGCAGCCTCTGCTAGCATCACACCCAGGACCCTACACACCATAGCCAAGATGATTTACCACTACGCCATCTCAGATATACATGTCTTCGATGTATTCAAAAACATATCATCCAGCCCAGTCATTCAACAGTAAAGAGAATGTATTCCAACATGTAGATGTATGTGTGAGTAGATATATCAATGTCTAAACACGTACAACATATTCATATATGTAGATATATATCTATATACATATATATATATATATATATATATATATATATATATATATATATATAAATCTATAGATATTTATGAACATATAAACATGTAAATGCCTACATCTATATATATATATCCACATCGTCTAAATAAATATGGCAGGTTATTTATATATATATATATATGTCAGCAGATATGTATATATATATATATATATATATATATATATATATATATATATATATATATATATATATATCTATATATACATATATAGGTATATACAGACATATGTCTGTAGATAACAATGGGGAAATAACAGTAGATATATGTCCTCATGCAATGGTAATGGGGTTGAGAGGTCCCACTCAATATACATCTGGTACATATAGCTATAACACTCTAGCCAAGCATGACTGCCCTGTAATACAGTACCAAGTGTTGCAGATCCCATAACCAAGACCAGACATGCCATGGCCATCTGTAGGATACATATACAAAGACACATATATGCAGATACAGGTATATATATATATATATATATATATATATATATATATATATATATATATATATATATATATCACTACACATACACACACATAAATTTCTACAGTAGTATACATTTGTAGTATGTGCACACTATATGGAGCAGCCATTATTCCTACAGTCACCACCTTAACAACTGTTAACTGTATGAGCCACCCATACGAATGACATTCATAGCCTGAAACATATACCCACAGAGATATCAAGGGGTATAACACCACACACAAGTGTGCATAAATTAATGTGAAAGCTTTATTTGTGTACTATGACATTTGTATATGCCATGGCATATAGCTGTTTAGACACTGACATCCATATGAACAGTGTAATGCAACTGTGAAACAGTTATACTAAGACAGTTGTCTAAAAAAGCTGACATATGTTGCTGTCCAGGGTGAGGCCTTCAAGTAGTACATCAGTAATAACAGACTGGGCTACAGCATAACAGATCATTAACAGTACGTAATGCAGATGTTTAGGTCAGCAGCCTCTATCTACACTCTGTACACAATCCCTAGGGGGTACAGGCCCCAGTTGACACAATGGGATGTATCTGTTAAATAACAAGGCATACCTTACACCATCACAATCACACTGACTAACAGAACATCCCGTATGGCAGGAGGCAGTAGGCCTGCATTTACCCAAGGTGGATTGTATGGTAAAGTACATCCAGTTACCTTAAGGCAGCTTATCCCAGATACCCACACATGTTGTAACAGCCTAGGTTAGTCATGGTGCACCCCACCTACACTCACTAATACTGGGCCATATACCACTGTTACATACACTGGCCTCTGGAGTGCATTATAGCACACATGTATTGTGCAAGTGAAACCCACACATATATGGACACAACCCCCCAGTATGTGTGGAAGACACAACAGCAGTGAAGTGATGGCAGGAATGACAGCATGACATACACACATCCCATTACATACAACCCCTGACAGTATGCCATATGTGCAAGGCCCCGTATGTCAGTGGAGGACAGAGGCTGGAACACAGACACATATGTGTATAACTGTTGTCATACAGTAAGCCTAATATGTATATGTGTACATATCTATATGGATATATGTATACTTGTATATACATATATGTTCACCATATGTCCTGCACATGGAGTAGATCCCTACCTCAGCCCCAATAGTCCCAACCTCTCAGTGCAAGGGGATGTAACGTATGTAGTGCAGCAATATTTGTAGACTATTGCTACTGTAACTGGGATTGTCTTCACAGCAATAGTGTGTGTGAGAGGCCACATCTGCTGTTAACATTTGTGCCATTGGCTACTTACAGACATCCTAAGGTCATCATAGTACAGTACCACTGCAACGCCCCTGTGGATTACAGCTGAGATGTGGCTAATATATGTGGACAGTCTAACACACTCGGGTCAGTGCAGGGGTATACAAAGAACCTGTGCATGCAAGACATGTGGACCAGGCCTGTCAATATGGATGTTAACAGCCATGTAGATGGCTATGACACGTACATACTGGTATACATTTGCCCCCATAGGTTATGCATTCATACACCCCTGTCTGTCCTGACACTTAATAACTGTAGGTACAGAGGTACCATGGCCACATACTATCCACTAGTTACTGACATACATCTGAACAGCATCCCACTGCATTGTCTGACATATATGACTGTTATGGTTGCTAGGCAGCAATACATCTGGCAAGTATCTGGGCATGACATCTCACTGGATAAGTACAGTACACTGCTAGGCATGTAACAAAGCACAGTGCAGGCTACAGGCAGACTATCTCAACACTGAGCTACATCTCCATGTGGGAATACACATGTACATGTATAGATAGCAGGCTCTACAGGCATGTCACATGACAGAGTAACAGACACCTGTGTGGCAGTGCGTAACCACAACCAATGTGAACACAGCCACAGCCACATATGGTAAGCTAGTGTACCATTACAGTATATGGACTATCTGATGTACACCATCCTTATATGAGCCACTCACACAACAACTCTACATATACTGGTCCGCTACACAGTGTAGTCCAATTGTGGCCTGTGGTTTGGGACATGTGTGCAATCACACCTACAAACATGTAAGCTGATAGGGTGACATACAGTGGAGCAGCATGTAAAATCAGATAAAACAGGAGCAGGAACAATGACACCTACCACAGTCTGTGCACAGGCCAAGGAACATATGCACTATGCACACACTGTTGACAATTATGAAACTTATAACCCAAAAGAGACAAATTCACTGAAATAAAACACAAGGCATAGCTCCGGTGCAATAAAGACTGTCTTCCCACTTGAAAAACTTTTGTTTCACCAATAAATAAGTCCAATAAGAAGTTCAATATGTATGTATGTTAAACTTTTAATATACAGCTTGTTAAAATAATAAAATTAATGAAACACGGCTGGCCATTAAAGCTTCAATTAATCAATTAACTTTAGTAAAAAAAATTAAAAAAAAATATTTTTCTTATTGTATGTACACACTCTACTACATATATATATATATATATATATATATATATATATATATATATATATATATATAAATATAAAATACATCATGTATATATATTTCTCTACCATTCGCTGATACATGAATGGATACAGGCATAAAGCAAATATATATAAATGCATACACATTGTGTATATCACACTACCATCCCTATCAAACATTACAATACATTCATTCAGACAGTATCTTTCTCATTGATTTAACTACTCACAAATTATATATGTATATATAAATATATATATATATATATATATATAAATATATATATATACATATATATATATATATATATATATATATATATATATATATATATATATATATATATCTATAAACAATAAATATTGAATATAAACATACTCCCTTGCTAAAAATATCTTGGAAATTGTGATATAAAAAATTGTGCATTGTATAGAAAATTGTGTATTATATAAAAAATGTTAATATAGAAAAAATCCAACATATACATATATGTATATATGTGTGTGTTTACGTACCTAATACCGACAAAATACTATATATTGTATATTGTATAATTTAAAACCACCAGTCTACCTACTTTTGACATTGGGCTTTTTTGGATCTTCTGAAAGTACTTTTAAAGCTGGAGTAATGGAAATGTGGTCATTCATACCTTTTCCACTACACGCATCCGACCTTAATTGCCATATCATTTCCTTAAATTCTAGCCTCGTTTCTCAATCTCCACCTCTTTTGAAATGGTCAACCTCTTCAAGGACCCAAAACTTGAAATCAGCATCTTTGCATACCAAAATGTGTCTATACAGAGTGTTATTTTCATTTTTTCTATTAATATCCCTTATGTGTTCATAAATTCACTTCCTAAGGTGGCATTCTTTTTTGCCTACATAATACCCCCAACAGGTTTTGCAATATGCCAAATAAATAACTCCCTTGGAATAACAACTGTTCATAGGTTCATAGGTTCATAGGTTCATACTAGGCTATCTGCCCAAGGGCATTTATAAGCCTAGCCCATAGTTATGTGGCTTTCGCCACCCCTTTAGTTTGAATAAAACTATGCCTATTATTTTGCTGTGCCTCTGTCAAGCAGTGACACTGAAGTAATCCCTGGGGTATATCTGCGATCTCCCATCCATTGGTCAAGATTCCTCTTGAACAAGGCCAGCAAGGTGCTCTGCCTCACATGTACTGGGATTTTGTTCCACAGCATAGGGAGTCTCTGGGTGATGAATCTGTCCCTCCAGCACATTCTATTAATAACCGTGTCAAGGTTTAAGTCTCCCGCCCTTGTGGTTCTGAGGGATCTAGATTTTTTGAGGTGAAGCATATTCATCAAATCTGGGTTTGACATGGCCTTATATGTCAGGCACAGGTCACCTCTGAGCAGGCGGTATGAGACTGAATAGAGCTGGAGTTCTTTCAGTCGGGCAGCATAAGACATATTTTTGAGACCCTTTATCCTTTTGGTGAGGAACTTTTGGGGCCTTTCCAGCTGCTGCAGGTGCCGGGTCAGATACATTCCGAATGGGGCATTGTACTCAATCATAGGTCTAATGAGTGATCAGTACAGGAGGACGATGACCTCCCTTGATCTAGATGTGAATCCCTTCATGATCAGGTGGGCAATGTAGAAGGTTTCCCTAACTACTTTAGCAACATGAGTGTCAAACGAAAGGCTACTGTCAACCTGGGTCCCCAGATCCCTGATGACTTCTTCTGTGCTCAGTGGATTGCCACCTATATGGTAGCTAGGGGTAGCCTTGTTTTTCCCAAAGGGTATGACTATGCATTTCTTGGCGTTTAACTTTAGGCCATGGCTCTGGCACCAGTTATCCGTTTCTGTGAGTCCCTTCTGAAGGATATCTGTGTCAGATGTGTTTTCGACTATGGCTCCCAGTTTGCAGTCATCTGCAAACTTTGTCAGCCATAACCCTCCTGTGTTTGCTTGTACCTCAGAAAAGTAGATGCCGAACAAGAGTGGACCCAGGACTGAGCCCTGTGGGACACCAATTGTGACAAGCTTTGAGTCTGACATGGCTCCAGCAACTCTGACCCTGTGGGTTCTGTCACTTAGCCAGTTTGCAACCCATCTTGTGATGTATGGGTTTACATTCAAGCTGATGAGTTTTTCGATGATACCTGAGTGGGGTATTGTGTCGAAGGCCTTTGCCAGGTCGAGGTAGGCTGTATGGACTGCCTTTCCCTCATCAATGGCCTTGGTGACTGTCTCGAAAAAGTCAACCAAGTTTAAAAGGCATGATCTGCCTTTGACAAAGCCAAACTGGGTTGGATCCAAGTCTGCAAGTTCCCTATGTCTTTATTTATGAGTTCTATTATGATCCTCTCCATGGCTTTGCAGATAAGGCTTGTCAAGCTAATGGGACGGTAATTTCCAGGGTCGGTGGAGGCACCGCCCTTGTGAAGTGGGACCACAGTCGCCGTGCGCCTCTCCTTGGGTACGTATCCTGAGGTGAGGCTAAGATTAAACAGCTGTCCTAACTGCAGGTTTATCTTTTAGCTCTTAATGTCATTTCCAAGCTTGGAATTCTTATTTCTTTTACCCCTGCTATAAAGGGACATTGTAAACACCTTCCACATTTAAAGGTACCATTTCTCAAACATGTTCCCCCTACATTTGTTTTATATTTCATCTCTATTATATTTTTGATATTTTTGTTTCTTCTAAAACTATATCTCAGGTTATTTTGAAAAACACTAACCCTGGTTGGCATAGTTCTAAACATTTCCCAAGTTTCATTAATGCATTTCCTTAACCACCCAATACCATTATAACAGGTTAGTGTTAAATATGGCAAGGTTGCAACCATAGCCTCTTTATTTGTTTTGTCATCATTTACGATTCTTTTAATTTCCTTCCCTTTATTTGTTAATAATGGTATATATACAGTTCCCCATCTCTTTACAACATATTCTTTAATCAGTTCAGTCAGTTCAACAGAGTAGCCCCTCTTGTGATACATTCTTTGTACATTTTCCATTTCATTCAAAAATTCATTCTTATCTGATGTCATTCTAGCTATCCGTATCATTTGTCCTTTAACTATATTCATTTTTAGATGGTATGGGTGATCACTCTCAAAATGCAAATATGCGTTAGAGTGATATTCTTTTCTGTATATACTAGACTTGTAAGTCTTCTTGTTATAGTCTTAACTTAATGTCTAAATAATGTATTTCATCTGAATCTATTTCATGCGTAAATTACAAAAATGTAGTACTGTGGTTAAGGTTAATGAAGTACATAAATTCCTCTATTGTTTCCTTTGAACCATCCCACAAAATAAAAATATAATCCAAAAAGGGGTAGTAGCTTTTAATATATTGGTAAAATAGAGATCTAAATATATATTGTGTTTCCCAATAAAGCATTAAAATATTAGCGTATATAGGGGCACACGCTGACCCCATAGCTACCCCGTCTTTTTGGTGGTAAAAATCTCCCTGAAAAAAGATATAATTGTATTTTAATACCAATTCCATGTTTTCCAGTACTAATTTAAATTCATCAGCTGCCAAAAAAATAATTTCTACCAACATTTTCTCGAACCACATTAAACCCTCCTTGTGGGGTATAACTGAAAATAAATATTTTACATCAATTGTAATAAACCTAATTTCTTCTGTATATGGACCTGTCCCTATTTTATTCAAAAAATCCTAAGAGTCCACCAAAGTATGTGGATACTTAACATAAAATTCTTTCAATTTTGTATCTAAATATATAGCTAAAGGCTGCATTTTTGACCCTTGGGAAGAAACTATAGGTCTCATAGGTGGATTACTAATTGATTTGTGTATTTTTGGTATGCCAAAGATGGCTGGAATAATTGGTCTAGGTACTTTCAAAAAAATATATATTTCCATGTCAATTAATCCCTGTAGTAAATTGTCCTCTATTATAAGATCTATTTGTTTGTATGAAATATTCATTTCATTTCCAGAGACCACTGCATAGCGGTTTTCTTTATCTAATATTTCAAGCATTCTGTTGGTATAGTCCCATTGGTCCATTAATATGACCCCACCCCCCCATATCGGATTTCATTACCCGGATTTTATCATTTCCACTCAATTCATTAAGTAATTTGACTTCATCATTTGTTAAATTACTGTGCTGCTCTTTATTATCTTTATTATATTCATTTTGAATTCTTTTAGTGACATAATTTTCAAAATTCATTATATCATGATGAAGGGGGGGGGTGTCACAAACCTACCAGTCCAGGGTATCAAACCCATGACTGACTTTGTACTGATATCACATCTGTTATCCCAGCATGGTGGGTATTGTGAATTATGCTAGGGACACCATATAGGAATGTTTAAAAATACACTCCCCATTGGGTCCAGTTGGTACCCACTCACAACCACATTCACACGGAAAACGTATGTCAAACATCAACACATTATGACACACACAGATGTCACACCTGGGATTAGAACCCTTACCTAACTAGTTATTACACTACAGCACTATGCCATTATAAAGCACACCTCAGACATTAGTGGAGTATTCTTTCCCCACAGGTGTATTTCACAGTGAGTGACAGCAGGACTAGCAAAGTAGGGCGAATGAATTGTAGTGAGTGTGACTAGCCAAACATGCATTGCTCCCTACACAGGCATAGGTACAAACACAAAGCATCCACAACTCCCATGTGTAGGAATAGAACCCCTATCAGAGGTCTATATCACTCTACAGCATCACGCTGTTATAGCACGCACCACAGAGACTGCTGGAGCACCCCTACCCCAAAGGTGTACTTCACAGTGATTGACATCAGCAGGATTGCCAGAGTAGGGTATTTTAATTGTATTGAGTGTGAATGACCTAAACTGCGCTAATTAGTCTGTATGCATTAACCACTGTTCTGGCCAGGACAAAAATAACCTGCCTTTGCAGGTCATGAACCCAGGACCCTGGACACTATAGATACAGTAACTAACCACTAAGCCATCACAACAGCCCATGGGACTGTGGTTCCACCAAAGTAATCCCACCATAGGCTAATCAAACTGAACATGTGAAAGAAATGTATATACAGTTGCCCGTAAAAGACCTCTCCAAGGCCAACATCATGCTACTCAAGGCAGAAGTGACAATGTTTGTGACACCCATGGTGACAGGAGCTGACAGTTCAACTGATGGATCCTGGACTAAGGCACTGTATGAGCACAGCCACTTGTGCATGATTCCTGACATCCCACATAGAACCACGACGCTCACCTCCCAAATATTCAAGCCAGTCAGGTGGTCTCCTGCAATTTACAGAGTATACAACAGACAGTAGACACTGTTGAAGACAAAAGGGTAACCCAAGGATGCCAACAACTCCCTTACTAGCCCCAGTAAGATGTACAGATCCCTCATGGACTCCTCCAAAACAGGTCATGTAACTATAATCGACACAGATTCCACAGACAACCACCCAGCTTTCTACAGTTATGTCCGAATTCAAACTGGCAATGCTCAGAAGTGCTCTGAGCTGCAACAGAATGGCATTACATAGACTGCTCCCACAGAATGTGCCAATATCCTGGCAAATTAATTTAGTGCGATATTCACCCCCCTCACCTCAAATGTGCCCATGTCAATACGAAAAGGGTTCCATTGCCCAGTAATCATGGCCACACAGGCAGAAAATGCACTACCCACAGCAAAGAATACAGCATCCATGGGACCAGATGACATCCTGGGCTGTGTACTACATGAACTACAGAATGGAATGGCAACTCACCTAACTGTCATGCGTAATCAAAGCCTCGCATCAGGCCTGGTGCCCCCCGAGTTAGCTGCTGAATTGCTTTGCTTAGCTCCACGTAAACATGCTTACAACTGCTTTAAAGTGCCTTAATTACTGTGTATCCAATGGGCCGTGTTTTGCCCAGCAACAAAAAAGACAGCTCTAGCAAGTTTCAACCCAAGGACCCTACCCAACATAGACAAAGTGATTTCCCACTAAGCCATGACAGATACAAAGAGATTTGATGCTTTCAGAAACATATCATCCAGTCCAATCATGCAGCAGTACAGATAATGCATACCAGCATCTAGATGTATGTGTGCGTACCTATATTAATATCTAAACAGATACAACATATCTACATATATATATATATATATATTACTATCTAAAACTATATGCATATCTATCAATATATATACACATATAGACATGCATGTGCCTAAATCGACACATATATGTGTCTATACCTATATGTCTACATATACACAAGCACATTACATATGTGTACACAGATATATATCTATGTAAGTGTATATGGACATGGTTATACATATATTAGCAGATATATTAATCTATACGTGTATATATGGCGATACATCTGTAGATAGCAATGGCAGATTTACAAATACACATATGTCCACATGCACCGTTAATGGGGTTGAGAGGCCCCACACACTATACGTCTTGTACGGATAGGCATCCCCCCCACAGCCAAACACATGGCTGACCTTGATGTCACATGTATGGGTATGGCTTTGCACCCCAGCCTCTCGGCTAATTTACATCTGTTATCCCTGTATGGTTAACAAAGTGATATATAGGAGGACCACCATAAAAGGAATAATTAAAACCCCCCTCCACATTGCCCACTGGTGTCTCACACTCCCCACCACTTCTACACAGGATCCAAGTTAGACACACACACCTGTCATGTCTGGGTGTTGAACCCCTACCTAACTAGTTTATTAAACTACAGCACTATGCAGTTATAGTACAAGCCATGGACATTACTGAAGTGCTTCTTCCCCAAAGGTGTATTTCACATTGATTGACATCAGCAGGATTACCACAGAGGGCCATTTCAACTGTACTGCAAGTGACTAACCTAAAATGCATTGTTCCCTACTCAGGCAGTGAGATACACACAAAACATTCACAACCAATATGTGTGGGTATTGAACCCCTGACCAAGGCCTATATCACACTTCAACATGGAGCAGTTATAGGTTGCACCACAGGGATTCCTACAGACCCTGCTCCACAAAGTTGTATTTCACAATGAATGACGTCAGCAGGATTGCAAAAGTAGGGCATTTTAAATGTACTGCGAGTGAGTAGCCTATGACGTATTCCTACATACACAGACATTGGAACACACACAAAACATCCAGAACTGCCACGGGTGGTAAAGGAACCTTACCACAGCTCTAAATCACACTACAGCAGTACGCAGTTACAGGACACGCTACAGAGATTACTGGGCTGAGATTTCCCCAGAGGTGTATTTCTAGGTGAGTGACATCTGCAGCCTTGCCAAAGCTGAGTATATGTATTGTACGGGGTGTGGTGGTCTAAAAAGCATTGCTCTCTACTCAGTCAGATGCACACAGTTGCCAGGTTGGGGGTTAGAACACCTACCTAACTACTTTATCACACTACAGCAGTATGCAGTTACGGGACATGCTACTGAGATTACGGGCCTATGATTTCCCCAGAGGTATATTTCTAGGTGAGTGACATTAGCAGCCTTGCCAAAGTTTAGTATGTGTATTGTATGGGGTGTGGTGGTCTAAAAAGCATTGCTGTCTACTCAGACACACACACACACACACACACACACACACACACACACACACACACACACACACACACACACACACACACACACACACACACACACACAGTTGCCAGGTCTGGGGTTAGAGCAGCTACCTAACTACTTTATCACACTACAGCTGTATGCAGTTACAGTATGCACTCCCAGAGATTACTGGGTTATGATTAGCCCAGAGGTGTATTTCTAGGTGAGTGATATCAGCAGCCTTGCCAAAGTTGTGTATATGAACTGTACGGAGTGTGAGTAGCTTACAAAGCATTTCTCTCTACACAGTCAGAGACTGAGAGACACGCACACTAACACACCATCACACAGTTGCCATGTCTGGGGTTAGGACTACTACCTAACTAGTTTATCTGTACCACAGTACACAGTTATGGGACGTGCCATGGGGATGACTGAGTTACAGCTCTCTCACAGGTGTATTTCACATTGGATGACCTCAGCAGGCCTGTCATGATACTGCTATGGGGAGGGCAGTGTGTGCATGGGTCATACTCCATTCATGTAGGGGTTGACATGCTGCATGCGGGCACACACGGGGTCATATGCCAAAGGTTCATGTATACAGCTACTAGGTGACTACTTCCTTGTACAGTCGTGTTGCACAGCTGATATGTGCAACACGCTGTCATGCTGACAGATACTGGTAGTTATTATCTACATTGAGTGACACATGCACCTCATGTGTTTGGGGCCCTTTGGCTGTGTGCTAGGTGGGACAGGCCCAGATGGCTCCTTATCATGGTCACTCTTTTCACCACATCTATGTCCATCTACCTATGACATATTATAGTGTGTTGTCCTTACATATATGTCTGTATTCCTATCCACTGTGTGTGCAAGGCAGGAGTGGTGCATGCTGACATGTGTCTGCACTAAAAACTGCAACTGCCAGATATGTCTGGGCCACTGGTGTTTGCTGACATGGCCTTCATGTGTTTAAGTGTGTGAGCATGCCCAGTATGGACTTTCAGTATGTTGTTGACTGAGATTGCCTTCATTCCTCTAAGTGTGTGAGCATGCCCAGTATGGCCATCTATACTGCATGTGTGGATCATGCCCAAGTAGTTTGCACTGCAGTACTGACCTTTGTGTTGTACACCGACAGGTAGCAGGCTGTGTCTGCAGGGTATACATCAGTCATTTGGCATTTACTGTTGCTACATTTCCACATAGCAGGGGGGGGCACCTGACTGTTCCTGCATTTCTACACAGGGGAAGGTGGGGGCAAACCTGACTGTTACTATAAGAGTATGTAGGATGGTAGGGCACACCTTACACTTTTACACATTTGCTAGGACTGTACTTGTATGTCGGGTATACCATTTCAGTCTGTAGTCTTACCTATCGTGCTGGCTAGAGGCATACCAGTGTACTACAGATCTTAGCTTTAACTACCTACATATTAGATTCTGACTTCCTAGCCTTCAAACTTACATCCAACTGGCTGGCCTGCTGTAATCTGTTGGTGTAGGACTGGAATAGGGGTTACCCATGGGGCTCATTCAGAGGCCATAGTACTGCATTTGTTTGTGTTTGTCTACACCTATCCTGCTGGCTGTGACTGTTCTTGGGTATGTGCCACCCCAACTGGCATGTGTGGGTCACTAACCTTGTGGGTGTCCCAGTCTTAAGGGTGGTGCTGCAGGGCTGCCTATGTCGGAGGCAGTTGATGGAGGGGAAGTACACTCCCTATACATGGTTGAGCACAGGTAGTGTCATGTTTGACATTACGTTTACTGTATGTGTGATTCAGAGAGAGGTGTCATTCCCTGGGTCCCTACTGTGTCAGTGCATGTGCTATGCATTGCCTCTTTGCTAAGGCCAGGGCATACTGGGCATGCCTCCTTCTACCTACTGGGGCAGGCTCAGGTAGTTCCTCCTCCGTGTCACTCTGCTCCTGTGCAGGCCTTGGCACTGGTGGGGGGCCGTGCTGCTCCTGCTGCAGTTGTTTCCACAGGATCATATTGTGTAGTATGGAACATACAAGGACAATTTGGGTACATGTAGTTGGTGAGTACAGCAAGGATCCACCGGATGTGTCCAGGCACCGGAACTGTGACTTGAGAATCTCAAACACATGCTCTATTATGATTCATGTTTGTGCATGTGTCTCATTATGGCATTTTTGTTTGGGTGTGTGTGCATTTCTGATGGGTGTCATCAGCCATGGCTCCAGTGCATATCCAGCATCCCCCACTAGGTGACCGTGTGGGATGTCCCCATTGGCAAATGTCTGGTACAGCTGTGTCAGATGCCAGATGTGGGAATTGTGGTAACTTCCAGGGCAGCCAGCATACACATTCATTATTATGCCCTGGGCATCACACACAACCTGGCAGTTGATGGAGGGGAAGCCCTTGTGATTGATGTAGACCCTACCCTGCTCACCTGGTGGTGCTTTAATGCGCATGTCCGTGCAGTCTATTGCACCCACTACCTCAGGGTATTCTGCTATTTGGTGAAAGAGACGCATATTGCTGGCCAACGCCTCACGGGTGATGGGGAAATATGCGTGCTCACTGACATGTGCTGACATGGCATCCAGGAAATGGTGGCGTACCCTGGATGCTGATGCCTGTGATATCCCCATCATATCCCCAGTTAGCCTTTGGAAGGTACCTGCAGCTAATATTCTTAGGCCTACACATACCTTGGTATCCACTGGGATGAGTTCCCCTCCGTTAGTTTTGTGTGTGAGGCGTGGCCGGCACAGCTCAACAATTTGCTGTAGGAGGTCCCTGTCCACCCTATAGTGCTCCACTATCTCCAGCTCATGTAGCCCTTGGTAGGTTACCCTGGGTCTGTACAACCTTCTCCATCTCCTCACCGTGGATTGTTCAGCAGCATTCACATCCTCACCACCCTCCACCTCTTGCACATGCTGGTTTATGATAGCCAATGCAGCCCCTATAATTTTGTCTTGCTTTCATTTTGTAAAATTTCCCCATCTGTATACACTGGTGGTGCAGAGTTTCTGGGTAAAACAAGGAGGAAAGGTGTTTGCATAGTTTATATTGGTGTACTGGGCTGGGCTGGTCTGCTGCCTGTGTAATTGGCTGATTCTGATACATTTCACCTGTCAGCTAAGCTAGTTCACCTTCATTACCTTCCTACTGCTGTTTTCCCTTCTCATTGCCCCCCTGTTTAAGCCTGTGTGCACCCCGCACAAACGGAGTGCTCATATGTGCACAGAGCTGCTATTTCCTAGTTTAACTTCTTTTTCTTCCTGTAAAACCCCGTGTGTGGCATGCATACCTGCTTACACTTTGTTAAGAGTGCTGGGCAGGTTTAGACACACCCCTAGCTTAGCTGTGCTAACCTAGTAGCAATCTCGGGCCACAGGTCTCCAGTCTGCTTACAGTATGCCTGACACACACCCCCCATGATGTCACCTATATCCTAGTCTTGCACCCAGCTATTACACCCTTGGGACTTGCCTCACAACCTGGGAAAATCTGGGATTCACTAACATTTCCATCATTTGCATAGGATTGCCTACTAATGCATAGTTACATGTCCCACACTGAGCCTCCCCCCTTAGCAACCACTACTCACTGGCCAAGTTGTCTTTTGCCTGCCATTGACTTGTATGGCAGAATACTGATTTTTGTTAGAATGCTCATTGTTGGTTTATTTTATTATTTTTCCCACAGGTCCCATTTGTCTGTCACTGCCTTATACTTACCCTGGCGAGATTGGCGAAGATATAATTAAACGTTGTTTTTTTTTCTTTTACATATTGTAATGTCAATGGCCTTCTACTTGGACATTCGCTTGCTTCCTCAATAATATGCAGCCTTTATTTGGAGCTGTCATAGCTCTGTTTTGGAATTTGCACACGTACTTGGTTAGTAACCAAGTACATTTCTGCAGATTGCACTTGTCTTGCACAGACTATTGCAAGCTTCCTGGATTGCAATATCACCTCATTTGCATGGATTTCTCCTGCAGATGAGGTGATTTGCATACCAGGGCTTAGTCCATGCAAGATTAGTGCTGGAGCTCTCGGGCACGCCCCTGCCGGCTTTTCCTGGATCGCACGGCAGACATATTGCCTGCAGGAGCTACTGCACTCATCTTGCACTCCATGCAGGCTTTTGAGAATCCAGTTCTTTTCATAATACACCAACATCCTCTACTCTTACAATAATCTACTGAAAACATTTGTAACAGTTTGTAAGCTATACTTCTACATGTCCAAAACCCACTCTTCTAATTTGTGAAATTGTGTAAACTCCAACTGTATATTTTGACATGTTAAATGTATATAAAATTCTAAATTGTGAATCTGTGTAAACTTCATATGTTTATTTAGAGATGTTCAATGTATGTTAAACTTTATATGTTTTAGTATGACACATTAGTATTATATAAGGACCTGCAACCTAAGAACTGCGGTGGTGGTGCTGCAGTAGCATTGTCGCCTCGTAACAAGACGTTGTCCCGTTCGATTCTCAGCTAGAGCGTCTTCTGTGTGGAGGCATACATGAATGGGGCGTGCCTTTGTTGAAGGTTGTGCATCAGGGCTGGTAACCCGGTACGTAAAAATCCACTACCAATCATTAGCGGACTGGAGTTCCACTGTGGCAACCCTTAACCAGGAAAAGCCGAAAGACACAAACAGACACAAACATAAGGACCACAATGATAAACATATTATATTATGTGCATTTATGTCTTAAATGTGAAGCTTTTCTCCCTGGGCCTCCACTAAAAACAGGTTTTGTAACCCAGTCAGGCTATTCCAGTAAACAAATGTCAGATAAATAAACAAACAAATAAATAAATGAATAAGTTAGTCAAACTTCTTCAAGTTTATACTAGAAAGTTTTTATGTGGAAATATATACATAGAATGTTTATTACAAACCTATAAAATCTCTAAGTTTAGTAAAATGATTTCTTCAGTTTGTTGGAGATGTAGTAAAGATGTAAAAGCTGATTAGACACACATGCTTATAGATTTTGAAAAATTTATATGGGAAGAGATAAGTATTTTTAAGAGATTATGGTCTGATAATAGCTGTATAACTAGATCAGTAATACTAATTAATGTTCCACTTCCTGTAGCTGTAAATGCCAAAGACAAAAAACGTTTTGGCCTCTCTTGGCAGTTGCTAAAAATGTTATTACAAAAAAATTGGAAACTGAACTCAGTTCCTACATTCAAAGACTTTTTTTAATTTATCAGCAATACAATGTAAAACTGAAAAAGAAGTTATAAGAATAAGATTTATAACTCATATTAAAACTTTTAGTGGTTTGGTTACCTTTGAATTTTGTTATTGAACTGTCAAGACTCAATGTGTTAATTGCACAAGAATATCTGGATGATTCAATGTATTCCAATCATTGTACAACAATATGTGATGTTAAATTTCTTCCTTTCGGTGTATATATTGTAAATATGTTAAATCAATAAACATTTTCTTATTAAAATAAAAGAAAAGGAAGATTGCACATAGACATGATATGCCTGTATATGATCCCACATGCCATCAGTAATGCCACGCCATGGCATATGACACCATATTGTGCCAGTCAGACATCATGAGAACTGTAATCCCCCATGGGAAATGACCTGCCCTTCTGTTGCACATACATGATATGACAATAAACAATTCCAAGTGGCAGCAATGGATTATGGACAGCATATACTGTCTGTTATTTGCCCTAGTAAAAAACATGTAAACATGCTACATCTTGCAGCACTAGCTACAGGTTAACTGCCACAATGCATGGACAGCTGGATGTGGGAGGAAAGTATAATGTGTTTATGTTATGCTCATATTGAAACAGAAGTAAATGTCACATGATAATAGCACATAAGCATGGGAGCTGCATGGTATGCATGCATAAGAGGGCATATACAGTCCAATCAATTATTTGGCAATCAGCATGTTGGCAGCATAACACAAGTGGTGCACACAGACAATACCTACAGACCAGAGGGATCAGACATATGGGGCTGACACTCTATAATGGCCTCACAATCTATTTCCCTGAATGAGTCACACATAGCCTATGCAATATCCTGAAAGAATGTCCCCATCATGTCTCTCATCTGTGTTTGAATACATTGGTCATAACCTCCCAGATCTCCTGATAATGGTCTTGATTCTGGTTATGGCATCATCTCCTCCAGGCTTCAGGCATGATAGCTTGAGGCTTGTCAGCTTCCTCATTATCACAGCTGTCATCATCACAGTCATCACTGAAAGACTCTGGCATTGGCCTGGCATGTGGTGTTTGTCATCATCTGAGAGGAGAATGCCCATGGGCCCCAACCTCTGTCAAGATTAATTGCAAAACACAACAGAAAAGAAAAACAAATGTCTATCATGCAGAACATTCCCATGAAGATCATAGCAGAACTTAGCATGAAAATAATGAATATTTACATTGGGACTGACACATGCCCATTATGGACAGAGGTATCTTATAAATGCCTAGCCCTCAGTGTCCTATTTGTAAATAAGATATCAATATTCTATTGTGAAAACTTGTATAGGCTTAGAGACCCACACTCTCATCATTAGCATTGTAAAAATTTATAAATGTTCAAATCTAGAGATTGTACTGTTTGCATTCAATTATTTATATAAATGGTCACCAAGTGTCATTGTTAAAATGAGGAGAAACTGACATGACAGCATTGTGGACAATGGGCAAACCATATGAAAATCATCTGAGCCAGGCAGCATGATAATTGGCTGAACACACATAAATATAATAAATACAACAGTAACAGATTTGCTATATGTTCAATCACCACAGCTTGTGAGATATGTCAATGTAATATATGTTTTACTAATAGTACTGCATGTCTACAACTCTATGCATTATTAACCCAAATGTAGTACCAATCAGTAGCCTACAAAATGCAAATATCCTGATGATGCTTGCTAATTATAAATTGCTACAAAGAAATGTCTATCTGCACAAGTTGTTATAGGGAAATGCACTACCAATGTTGAACTGCAAAGTGTGCTGATTATGAACTGGCCAAGAAATGTCTATCTACTCCATTGTCAGTAAACCTAGGGTATATCTGTGTTTTAACCAAAGCACCCAACGTATTGTAGGCAGATGTGATACCAGTAGTGAAATGCCACACAGTCTGCAAACAGCAAACACTGACTTACACAGTAAAACTGTTGGCTATGTGAACAGACAGGCTATGCAAAACAGATCAGCCACTGAAAAATAAAGCCACGTACAAAGCATGTAAAACACCACTCAGAATACTAAGACTTATGCAAAACTGCCAAATCACAGCATGTGTAACAGACAGACCAACCTAACTGTTATTTTGGTTGTGGAGTACAATTCAAAACCTGTGTGTTGAAACAATGGCTTAATCCTGCATGATGATTCAACATTTTTGGATTTAAATCACATTTTTAAGCACTGTTATAGTGTGATGATCTGATCTCACTTATCTTACTGATGCATGATGGATATTCCTGCACTCTAATCAATATACATGTTACTGTCAAAAATACAGGTCTGTAAACAGGATCTGATGTATTTTGTTTTATAAAACAGGAAAAGTAATCAACATACCTCTCTCCCTTGACTGTTCATCAAGCCTGTGCATCCACTTGATGCACAGAGCTTAGTTCTAGGTCTGAGCTTCATCACCTGAAGACAGAAATTATGAGTGATATATTCCTCCAATAACAGTGATATACATTGTTCAGGGCACCTTATACACATTTTCAGTGTATACTTTGGTTTTAACATCTTTGAATACAGATTGGAGAATATGAGATTCAAACCTGCTACCACTATATATTTTTTCAATGTTATAAATGGACTTTAACATCTTTGAACACAGATTGGAGAAGTGAGATTCAAATCTGCAACTGCATTATGCATACAAATGCCAACTTTGAGAGCTACCTGCCTAGCTAATCCATCTTCACTGAAAATGCATGTTCTGATTGTCGTGTTCTTTAGCTTTAGAAAGAAGACGCGGGACAACTGTGTGCTGTTGCTACCAACTCCAAACTTTATTGACAAGCCAACGCACATGTACATACATCCTGTCTCAATCCTTACGTCATGCACCTCCCCCGCCCCCAAAGAACATTAGCTAAGGCAAGACAACTCAGTCCATTGAATACACCACATCTCCTTTTCTATAAGGCCCCTTTTCTCTTATTACAAAACCCAGGACTATTCACTTTCTTCAACTTCACCTCGAACTTGGTACATCGACACAAAGTGCTCACTTAGCCATGTTCGCATTACTATAACACAAATGACATTGCTATTTACAGACTGATCTCTACAGATCCAATCGGTCCGGCTTGTTAATAATTCTTCCTGATCTGGTCCTCACAACATCACTATGTACCCGGGTTTCCAGGGGAGGGCCATTGCAGGGTGGCAAGGCCTCAACGGTCTTACTTAACACACTTTCCTGACACACCGGAGTTGATTCACCCTCAGGTATAGGTAAGGGAATCAAATGCACACGGTTTCGTCGCACCGTCCCTTGTGGCACGTCTACCTTAAATGACCTCGGCGAGTAATGTTTTTGATCTACAGTACCTGGGGTCTTCATATCTGTCACCCACACCTGGTCGCCGGGCAACACATCTCCCAGTGGCCTTGCCCGATGGCGTCTGTTGTAGTTTGCCGCATTATACACCCTCTTCTCCTCTCTCTCCACAAGCCTTCTCCAGTCAGGCAGCACAGGGTCCAACTGCGAAGGGTGAATCGGAAGAGAAGTCCGCAACCGACGTCCCATAAGAAGTTCCGCAGGGCTATATCCATTCTGCAGTGGCGTTGTCCTGTACGCCAGAAGAGCCATGTACGGATCGACACTTTTTTTTAGCAGGTTCTTCACAGTCTGAACCGCACGTTCTGCCTCCCCGTTACTCTGCGGGAACCTGGGGCTGCTTGTGACATGCTCGAAGCCATAAGCAGTTGCAAAGTCCACAAAAGACCGCCCAGAAAACTGAGGTCCATTATCAGACACGAGGACCTCCGGGATGCCATGGCGAGCGAAGAAAGACTTTAGGTGGGTGATGACCTCGTTGGATTTGCTGTGTTTCAACAATGCGATCTCAAAAAACCTGGATAAGTAATCCACAGCAAGAAGGTAAGTATTTCCTTTCAGTTCAAATAAATCCGTGCCCACTCTTTGCCATGGTCTGTCAGGACATTCAGTTGGGATGAGGGGCTCAGGATGGTTCCTTCTCTCTGAGATGCACGTCCTGCATCCCAAAACCATGTCATTTATCTGTTGGCTGAGCCCAGGCCACCAGACAGTCTGACAGGCTCTGGCTTTGCACTTCACAATGCCTTGATGTCCCTCATGCAATTTTAACAACACCTCATTACGCATGGCGGATGGGATAACAAGGCGTGAATCTTTAACAGCAACCCATCTTTCACTGTTAGTGTAGAACGATCTGGCCAGTAGCTCTTCAGTAAGGGTTCCTGGTTCGCATACAGCGGCCACCCCTGACTGCACAGTTCCATAACCCGCACACACACACTGTCTGCTTTCAGCTGGTCCCGTAGTGTCTGGAGGAAAGATGGCTTCACCTGCATGTTTTCCACAATGCTGTTCACATAGATATCCGTGTCCTCCATTAACTTTGTTTCCTCCAGTGTTAGCCTGGTTTTAAGTGGAGAACGTGACAGAGCATCTGCCACCCACAGTGATTTCCCTGGAGCGTACTGCACTGTGTATGAGAACTGCATCAGTCTCATCCTGAAGCGTTGGATTCTAGGCGGTAGAAGATCCAGTGCTTGACCTCCAAGCAATGAAACCAGTGGTTTGTGATCAGTTTCTAGACAAAACGATTTACCTAATAGGTAATCTCTGAAGCGTTCACATGCCCAGGTAGACGCTAGAGCCTCTTTCTCAACCTGGGCATATCGTTGCTCTGTAGGTGAGAGTGACCTTGATGCGTATGCCACAGGTCTCCAGCCGTCCTCCCATTGTTGCTGCAGCACGCTCCCTAACCCAAAGGATGATGCATCCGCAGAAACCTTCGTATCCCTATTCGGGTCGTATACAGCCAAAACTGGAGGTGAGGTGATCGCATCTTTTAAGTCATTGAATGCCTTTTCCTGGTCCCCACCCCAGTACCAGCTGTTCTTCTTTGATAATAAGTCTCTCAGAGCTCTATCCCTCTCAGCCAAATGAGGGATGAACTTTCCCACCTGATTCACCATGCCCAGGAAACTCCTGAGTTCTCCTACTGTAGCAGGGGCTTCCATCTCCGTGATGGACGCGGTCCTCCTTGGGTCTGGGCTTATGCCAGAATCAGTGATGACATGGCCCAAGAAGGTCACTTTGCTCCTCGACAGGTCACATTTCCCCATGTTCAGCATAATGCCTGCCTCTTCCAGTCTCTTTAAAGCCGCATGAAGTCGGGCATCGTGCTCCTCCTGGCAACGACCCCAGACCAGCACGTCATCCATGTGGCAAATCACACCCTCTAGTCCTTCAATGACCTCTGACATCATGCGTTGAAAGTGTTCGGGTGCAGAGTTAATGCCAAAGGGAAGGCGATTGAAGCAAAAATGCCCAAAGGGGGTTATGAATGTGGTAAGCGCAGCCGACTCCTCTGACAAAGGGATTTGCCAAAATCCCATATTGGCATCCAGTTTACTAAACACCTTCACCCCGGCAAGCATCCCAAGACTCTGTTCAACCGAGGGCAGCACGAACCTCTCCCTGCATACATATTCATTTAACTTAGTGTAGTCTACACACAGTCTCAGTCTGTTACTGTCTTTCTTTGGAACAACAACCATGCCTGCACACCAGTCAGTAGGTTCTTCCATTCTGGTAACGACACCCAGCGTCTCCATCCTCATTAACTCTTCCTTCACTTTCCCCATCAATGGTAGTGGTATCCTCCTGGGGGTCTTCAGAGAGTAGGGCACCACATTTGGCTGAAGCTTTATGTGGTATTTCCGCTGCACTACCCCCAACCCAGAGCACAGTTCAGGGTAAGAGGTCTTCAAAGACTCCATGGTGATAGTATCAACACGCTTCAGGAGACCCAGCCCCAAAATAGCAGGAAGACCTAAAAGTGGCGTGCGGAGTCCTCCAACAACATACACCTTCTCGCCTGTCTGTCTTTGTCCATAACCAAGCTGAAGCTCCAAGAATCCTGTAACCGCCAGTGGCGTCCCTCCAGGACCCAACAAGGGTTTCTCCGGCTGCTGGAGCACAGGAGCATTCTTCCCCCTGAACAAGTTGTCCAGGTCTGACTTGGAAATAACAGTAACATCCACCCCCGTATCAAGCTTGAAAGACATAGATGTGCCCTCTATTTGAACCTCCACAATCCAGGAATGGTTCCCGGGGGAGACAGAACCAAGGAAGAAGCCCTGTTCTTCTCGCTCTCCAAGCTCCTCGTCCTCCTCGATACACTGCACCACCTTAATCTGCCTGCAGACTCGCTGGTAGTGGCCCTTCTTCCCACACGAGCGACATCTTGCAGCAGTCGCCGGGCATAGGAGTTTGTGATGAAATGGGCCCCCACACCTGTAACACTGCGAAATTGGAGCGTCTTTACCCTTTTGCATCTGTCGCTGAAAAATCGGTGTCAAGGACTTGCCCCAACCTTTCGAGGTCTCCAGCCGGCGTTTGGTGTCAAGTGGTGTCTGCACAGCATTCACGTTATACTGCAGTGCACTACTGTCGCACCTCAAAGCCGTCTGCTGCTTCTTAACCTCCTCCGACTGTCTGGCCATGTTTACAGCTCTCTCCAAGTCCAGCTCTTTTTCCATCTGCATCCGCTCGGACAGTCTGGTGCCAGCCAAGCCCACAACAATTCTATCTCTTATGAGCTCATCGTGCAGCGTCCCATAATTGCAGTGTTCAGCTAAGGCATGCAGGGCAGTAACAAAAGCATCAACAGTCTCATTCAGGTCTTGTTTGCGCATATTAAATCGTGCACGTTCATAAACAATGTTCTTCTTGACAATAAAAAATCTCTCGAAACCCTCTTTCACTTTGGCATACTCCTGATGCTCTGCATCGGTTAGCTTGAGGCCTCTCAAGACGTCGTCTGCCTCATCACCCATGCAGTATATCAGGGTGTTCACCTGATTCCCTTCTGGGTTTGAAGATAGATTGCTGGCCTGACGGAACCATTCAAAACGACGTATCCATCGTGTCCATTCATGAGGTTTGGAGAAATCAAAGGGCTCCGGCGGCTGAATACTAAACGTAGCATTGGGAGCGCTAGCCGCCATGTTAATTCTAGCCCGCGGCTGCCGACCATTCTCTTCGTCCGACATGTCCGCTCACCGCGTCACTAGGCCACTCGTACGGTCTTCAGCAAGTGGTCAACAATCCCAGTCACAGCCACACAGCACTTCTGACACCATGTCGTGTTCTTTAGCTTTAGAAAGAAGACACGGGACAACTGTGTGCTGTTGCTACCAACTCCAAACTTTATTGACAAGCCAACGCACATGTACATACATCCTGTCTCAATCCTTACGTCATGCACCTCCCCCGCCCCCAAAGAACATTAGCTAAGGCAAGACAACTCAGTCCATTGAATACACCACACTGATTGCAGTGGAAAGACTTGGCTTTATGACATCACCTGGATGGGGAATGGTCTACTAATATGGATATGGATTAGGATTTCAAAGTATGCATATGTGTTGGTCGTGCTGGAAAAGAGTTTGAAAACCTTCATTCATGTCAGTACTGTGTTCAGAAGCATTAACATTAACAGTAATGGAAATCATTCATTCTTCAGACAGTGGGACAGTATCATGTATCATAGAGCTTTTGTAAACAGAACCATACAAGTTGCTGTACGTAAGTGACACAGTAAGGTATGTGTGAGGACCATGATATTCCTTGTAAAAAGCACATTACTAGTCAAAATGCATATATCTTCCCTCCTCAGCATTTCAACCATTAGTCTGCCCATCCCACTCCCTCAAAAGATGAGGATGATGGTGTTCTTGAACTGAATGCAATATTTAATGATAAAATGGAACTCAATAGCACTTTTACAATGTATACAATATTCTCACACAGTAAAACCACAGTGCCCAAAACCATGAAAGTAAAGCTGCAGCAACCAAGAAAAATAACACAAAGACACTGCTGAGTACTAGGAAAAAGAGAGCTGCCAATTTCAAAATGAACTTTATTGCAGAAACCAAAAGTATACAATATTAACAAAAGCATTGGTCAGACATATAACAGTCTGTGGCAAACTTTACTGATCCTGCTGTTAAAAAGCTGATGTTAACTGATGATTATGGATTACGAATATGTTCACAGGAATTCAATGAATAACTGAGTTATTTACAACCATGCTCAAAATATATGATAAAATCAATAAGTGGATTATGCTTCTCTAAAGAAATGTCATTGGTGAATTAAACCAAAATAACAGTTTTAGATATGTGTCCCCCTATGTGGATTGGAACCCACAGCATTTCTAAATGCAGTCATGCTGGTCTGGTTCCTTACAAGCCCAAGTAACAGCCAGCCCACATTTGTATTAAGCAAGCAAGGACAGCTGTACAAACAATGTTGTTAGAAAGCCGATGTTAGGAAAGCATTATGGATTATAGGTATATTTGTAGGAATTCAATTACTAACTCAGTTATTTGTAACTATGCACAACATAAACATTAATATCAATTATTGGAATGATTCTCCAAAGAAATGCTATGGGTAAAGTAAACCAAGATAACAACTACAGATATATTTCCCCTATGTGGATTGCAACCCACAGCAGCACCCCAAAAAGTAAGCATGCTGGCCAGTTTCCTTACAGGCCAAACTAACAGATAACAGAGGTTTCAGTTGAACAAACAGATACTGCAGGTGTTATTTGACTTCCTGCAAAGCACAATGAATATGGAAATTGCAAATGCTTACTGGACATTTTATTGAAAATAAATAATTATCAACATATTAATGATGACGTGTAAGCAGTAAGACAAGCATTACTTTTTTGCTTAAATAAATGTGACTATTTACTTTATTAGGAGTAAGAATTAAAGAAGTTATGTATCAGTTTTTATTCTGACATATAACAGTGCAGTAGGTGATACTGTGGTTCTATAATGGAAAACTATGAAGTGTTCAATCATCCATGGCCTAGGCTCTATAGGTGCCAGTGCTGCACAAGGACACTGGCTATGTGAAATTATTTTGTTAGATGTTGTAAAACATAGGTACATCTGAAAATGTCATACTTTGGATATTATAAACAATATTAAATAAATTAACAGCATGGGAATTGAGCCCACAGTTATAAAGACATGAATTACCACATCCATCTAATTATTCCCATGAGCTGATTGTCACAGCAGACATTAAATGGTTATAAAACAATCTATCTGCTATATATGAGACAGATATATCTCTAAATTCTGTAGAAATGCATAGGTATACATAGAATAGTCACACTTACTTTAATATCTACAGGCTGCTACATACCTCAGAGTGGCAGAGAAGTATATAAGAGTGGTACAGGATATGTACGAGGGTAGTGTGACAGTGGTGAAGTCTGCAGTGGGAGTGATAGATGCATTTAAGGTGGAGGTGGGATTACATCAAGGATCAGCTCTGAGCCCTTTCTTATTTGCAATGATGATGGACAGGTTGACAGATGAGATCAGACAAGAGGCCGCATGGACTATGATGTTTGCAGATGACATTGCGATCTGTAGAGAGAGTAGGGACCAGGTTGAGGAGACCCTGGAGAGGTAGAGATATGCTCTAGAGAGGAGAGGAATGAAGGTCAGCAGGACTAAGACAGAATATGTGTGTGTGAATGTGAGGCAGGATAGAGGAATGGTGAGGATGCAGGGTGTAGACTTGGCAAAGGTATATGAGTTTAAGTGCTTGGGATCAACAGTTCAGAATAATGGTGAGTGTGGAAGAGAGGTGAAGTAGAGAAGTACAGGCAGGGTGGAATGGGTGGAGAAGAGTATCAGGAGTGATTTGTGACAGATGGGTACCAGTAAGAGTGAAAGGGAATGTCTACAAGAGGGTAGTAAGACCAGCTATGTTGCAGGGGTTGGAGACGGTGGCATTGACAAAAGACAGGAGTCAGAGCTGGAAGTGGCAGAGTTAAAGATGTTAAGATTTGCACTGGGTGTGACAAGGATGGACAAGATTAAGAATCAGTATATTAGAGGGTCAGCTCAGGTTGGACGGTTGGGACACAAAGTAAGAAAGGCGAGATTGCGTTGGTTTGGACATGTGCTGAGCAGGGATGCTGGGTATATTGGGAAAAGGATGCTAAGGATGGAGCTGCCAGGTAAGAGGAAAAGAGGAAGGCCTAAGGTAGGGTTTATGGATGTGGTGAGAGAGGACATGCAGGTGGTTGGTGTGACAGAGCAATATGCATAGGACAGGAAGAAATGGAAACAGATGATATGCTGTGGCAACCCCTAATGGGAACAATTGAAAGAGAAGAAGAGGCTGCTACATACCTCACTGACCCTCCTTCAATGCTATTCCATGTCTCTCCAATGCAAATCATCATAACGGTGGCAAACCTGGATGCCAGTGAGATAGATCCCTGTCCTTCTTTGGTGTTCCCTACCAATCTGGTTCTATATGTCTATCATCATGTGTCTACAGTGGTGAGGAAATCATTCTATGTTGCACAACTTATAAACAAAGATATGGCATGTAAGTCCAAGGAAGTTATTGCTCCACTGTATTTGGCATTCATCAGACCTATCATTGAGTACAATGCCCCTTTGGTATGTACCTAACCTGGCATATCCAACAACTGGAACAGCCACAGAGGTTCATCATTAAAAGAATATGGGGCTTAAGTAATATGTCCTTTGCAGATAGCCTCAAGGCCTATGCCTGCATTCTGTCTCCTACAGGCTTTTGAGGGGAGATCTATGCCTGGCATACAGGGCATTGTCAGACTGCACTCTGATGGACCTCCTGCATAGCCACAAAACAAACAGTACCAGAATTACCCATTCTAAAGACTTAAACCTTGCCTGTGATATAAATAGGACATGCTGGAGAGATGAGTAGGTATCCCACAGAATAGCTCATCTATGGAACAGGCTCCCCATCCATGTGAGGCAGAGTTCCTCCCTAATCCAATTCAAGTGAAACTTGGACAATTGGATGGAAAACAAGAAATTTCCCTGCTTTGGCACCTATGTCTCTGATGCAATGAGGTAACCTGTAAATGGTTCATTTCCCAGGTCCATGCTTACACTTATCAAGGATATCAGAACTCATCAGAGATTTGGGATGCATAGCTAGGCTTAAAAATGTCCTTGTGGTTGTTAGCCTAGTAAACACCAGTGACTCTATGAACCTATGAACATGGTACCATTTATTGATACCTATTTCATGTATATGGTTTATACCTGGGAGTTACAGCACATGAAGCCAATTTACATGGAGGTGTGCAAAGGGAATTCCAAAAACATGAATATTAATGAACCTCATTAATTATATATGGACCAAACAGTGCTTAAAGGAGGGTACACATTGAGTGCATTTTGATTCTGTGATTCAGAGTAAGAGGTACATTGGCAATTGGTAGAATTTCTGTTCTGGTGATTATCACATCTGTTCTTGTCGGTCATTTCCACGGTACCCATTTTAATTCATTTTTACTCAAAATGCGATCCTTAGCAGAAGTTATTATAAGTTACTACAGTGATGTTTGGTTGAAATTATTGCATACAGGTGTTGCTCCTTTAAATGATTGATTTTAGTCCTATATGCAGCTTTATAGCACTGCAGTGGTGGTGCTGCGGTAGCGTTGTTGCCTCACAGTTAGATGTTGCACGTTCGATTCTCAGTTTGAGCGTCTTCTGTGTGTTGACATGTGTGAATGGGTGTTCCTTCGTTGAAGGTTGTGCATTAGGCCTGGCAAGCCAGCACATAAAAATCTACTGCCAATAATTAGCGGACCAGAGTTCCGCTGTGGCGACCCCTAACTGGGAAAAGCCGAAAGACAGTATATGCAGTTTTATAGACAGATTTACTTTGCAAATGTGAACAGAATATAAAGGCATATGTATGGATCATCTGCAGTTCTTACTGGTAATTCCTTGCATTCTGTGGTGTAGCTTCAGAAACCTAAGGATCACAGCACTATGTTATACTGATATTATAGATATATCTTAATTCATGTTTCCCAACAAAACTGTTAAAAACATGTGCAGTTGCTGTTATACATATTACTTCAATGATGCTTCTTAGCAAAGGTGTCATCATTAATGGGTCAATATACAAAGGATCCATATTGCCTGTTGCCTGTAAATGAATCCTGAGTTTTTCTGGCACTTTCCCTGGGATTCAGTATGGTTCCATGCAGAAATAGCTTATTCCTGCATGGAAGCGACCGTTTAGGAGCAGCACGGCAGCTCGCCATGCATAGTAATGAAAGAGCGCTGTATCAGCTCCTAAACAGACACGGAGCATGGATGAGTGCAGGGGGGTGTGTCTGAGAGCAGAGCTCTCAGAATATACACACCCCCACAGTCAAGAACTGCTGTTTGGCAATTATGATGAGCGAGACTGCTCATAGGTGGTTGCATAACCCCAACAGCATAGATCAATGCAGAATGTCCAAATATGTGGCACATACATCTGGCCTGTCCCTCATTTACCCTGCCAAATCACTGGGATGATCTCATCAATGAAGTCTGAAATAATGGCAAACATATGAGTTCAGACTTCAAATCCGTCAGAAAATGTACATAAAAAAATCCCGTTACCCTAGCAACATCCCAAGTTTATAAGAGCAATATTTAAAATATAATAATATAAACACTTTTTTTATCAGATTACATTTAACTGTAGGTGTGTGGGTTTTCCCATTGCTTAGCTACACATACTGTAGCTTAAATGGCACAAGAAAATAAATATCAAGATACATGCAAGTGAGGCAATACTGCAATAGTGTAGTGGTCAGAGCATTCATCTTATAAATAGTTATTCTTAGTTCGATTCTCACTCTAGTACATTCCATTTTCCATATCAAATTACTTTATGAACAATATTTTTTGTTGTATAATCTACTAAATAACATATATTTGTGAAACTGGAGTACTGCATTAAATGCAGATGTGAGGTGTCAATGTAATAATGTTGTAAAATCCACAGATAAACACAAGTGCCCCATACAGTATATGTACACATGAATCAGGGATACAAATCAAAGGTACAATGTGTAATGAAAAAAAAATGTTTTTTTGCCTGAATCTCCTTGTGTTCTGACTGTGCTTCTCAAACATTTTGGAAATATAGAGTATATTTTAGAGCATTTATTATAACTATAAATGCCTTAATATTGCTACAACTCAAGTGCTCTGGGTTGCACTGCATCTGAAGTGATTGTGTGTTTTAGCTGCTTTTCTGTATATATAGAATTTTCTGTATATGTAGACTAGCTACTTTTTCTGCTGTGTTACTGCCTCTTAAATAGTTTTTTAGTTGTGCACTTGCCTTGCTTCATATAAAAAGTTTTAAATTGCTAATTTTGTAGAGTTTTAATTGCATTTACTGTTTAGGACTACACACTCAGCGTTGCTTGTCTCAGGACTTTATTTTCTGTGCTCAGAGCTATCCAGACCTTGCTGTGGTAGAGGGAAGTCCTACTGCCTACCAGTGAGACTGCTGAGCATTGTACTGCCGTTCTAATGCTAGAGGAGTGGTTTCCAGCTCTGAAATTATAATTTTATTAGCCTATTTGGGCTGATTTCTATCCCTTTCAACTTTCTGGCTTAAAAATGCGTGTGTTTGCACATTTTTCACATCGTGCAGCACTGCGAGGCTACAGTTAAACTATTCCAGGTGCCAGAAAGTCTGCTCTTCAAATTTTCCCTTAAACCTAGCTGGTTTCTCAGTAGTAGCACTAAAATCTGAACCCCTGTGACTAGCACTTGCTCTAGAACCTGCTGGAAAGAACTAGGAAGCCTGAAACTGATACAAGCACTCAGCTCTCCTTGTTAATAATGAGAAATTAATCATAGGCACTAAACAGACTATAATTGCAAAGTACCTTGCAAAGGTAAGTGAAAACAGCTCTTAAACTTTACAAAAAAAACCTAAACAGGCATGTCCAAGGGTCAGCTTCCGGTGATTTCTTCTGTCCACCTGGTGAATCTGGGCATACTGGGGCAATGCGGCAACTGCCTCATGTGCACAGACAATCCTCTCATCCTACCACCCACCATACAACCTGCGAGAGATGCACTTACATAGCCAAACTGGAAGCAAAGCTCTCTCTGGCCAAGATTATGCTAGACAGTCAAGAGGAGAAGGTTAACACCTGCATTACGCCTCAAGCAGCTCATAGCCCTTCAAAACCCACACCATCAACACCCACACATAGCAACACTAAACCCACATATGCGGAGGCCCTTAACATTAACCTGCCCAAGCAACAAGGACCTCCGAAGCCGAAACGCAAACAAACACCAGTCACAACCAAAGTGACACATAGCTCACAACACCAGTATGCCATCCAACAACATCCCCTAAGGCAAGACAATGTACCCAACACTTTAGTCATAGGTGACTCTATAGTCAGGCACACTAATGTCCCACTCACCAGGCTGAACAAGGAGAAAATTAAAGTCAGCTGCCTGTCGGGTGCCAGGATCCACCACATAATGCATGCACTCAAGTCACTCCACAACAAGTACAAATATGACTCTGTCATTGTCCATGCTGGAGTGAATGACTTGAGATGTACCTCCCTGGACTACATAAAAAGAGACATGGAAGAGCTCTTGGATCATGTGACCAAGGCAGGTATGCCCCTAGCCCTGAGTAGCATCCTGCCTTCGCCCAGAATGATACCACAGTATAAGGACACAATTATTGACTTCAACAATTGGCTAAGCTTCTGGTGTCATTCAAAGAGGATCCAGTATTTGTCTGCCTGGGAAGACATGATCGACAAACGACGATGCTTTACCAGGTTACTGGCTAAAGCTCTTGCTATCCCTATAGTGCCTTTTTTAGGCAAGGTTCAAAGGATAAAAGCACCACCATAACAGATACAAGCATGCAAAATCTGAAGGTAATGCTACTCAATGATAGAAGTCTAAACCTCAAAATGCACTCTCTTGAGGCACTCCTAAAAATGGAGAACATCGATATCTGTGCAGTAACTGAGACCTGGTTCAAGGATCCAGAGAGCACCCCTGCAATACCAGGCTACAATTCTTACCACACTTTCCGGCCTAAAAACCAAGACTGAAACACTAAAGGTGGAGGAGTGTCCATATTCACCAAGGATATTCACACCTCCAGGCTAGTTGCCCATCACAATGCATCTGAAATTCTCCAGGTGCAACTAACACTAGGTAAGACTGCAATCCAAATTTTAACTTGCTACAGATCCCCCACCATGCCCCAAGATTCTCACTACACCTTTCTAAACATACTGGAAAATATTAAGATACAACCAAACACCCTAATACTGGGTGATTTCAACTACCCTGCCATTAATTGGGAAAACTACTTGGGTACCAACTCCTTTTCCCAACGGTTCTTGGAATTCATAAATTCCAATGCCCTGGATCAACTAATCCATTGTCTGACCAGGGGCTCCAATATCCCAGACCTGGTCATTACCAACATGGGAGATAGATGCTCCACACCAGTGGTCACCCCCTCATTGGTCAGGTCTGACCATAAGCAAATCATCCTTGACATCCACATCCCATCCCCACCCCCCAGTAAGGAAACCTCCTTAAAAAACTTCTCCAAAGCCAACTTCATGCTACTGAAGTCAAAAGTGACAAACTTCACAACACCCATGCAGATGAGATCTGGAAGTTCGAATGCAGAATCCTAAACTAAGGCACTGTACGAGCACATCCACCCATGTATGAATCATGCCATCCCAAATAGAACCAAGATGCTCTTCTCCAAAAAAAGGAAGCCAATCTGTTGGTCCCCTGCTATAAACAAACCATACAACAGAAGGAAGAATCTGTTGCAGAAAAGAGGAAAATCCCAGGATGCAAAAACTCCCTCACCAGCCTCAGTAAGAAGCTGAGATCCCTCATAAAATCCTCAAAAGCTAGTTACAAAAATAAAATTGCCAAAGATTCCAAAGACAACCACAAGGCATTCTATAGTTATGTAAGAATCTAAATGGCAATGCTCATATTTCCTCTGAGGTACAACAGAATGGCATTAAATATACTGATCACAAGGATATTGCCAATATCCTGGTAGATTGATTTAGTGCCATCTTCACCCCCCTCTCACCCCCTAAAGGGCCCATCTCAATACCAAAAGATTGCCAAATTCCGATAATCATGGCCACACAGGTAGAAACCGCACTCTCCAAAGCTAAGAATACAGCATCCATGGGACCATATGACACCCCAGGCTGTGTACTACATGAACTACAAAATGAACTGGCACCTCACCTAAGTGTCATGTTTAATCATAGCCTCACCTCAGGCTTTGTGCCCACTGAGTGGCGCACAGCTACAGTTATCCCACTTTACAAGGGAGGATCTGTCTTGGATCCCGGGAACTACAGTCCCATCAGTTTGACAAGCCTGATCTGCAAGGGCATGGAATGCATTATCATGGAAGTTATAAACAAAGACATTGGCAATCTTTAAACACTGGACCCCACCCAGTTTGGGTTTGTGAAGGGCTGATCTTGTCTCCTGAATCTGATTGACTTCCTTGAATCAGTCTCCAGAGCTGTGGACGAGGATAAGGTGGTCCACACAGCCTATCTGGTCCTTGCCAAGGCATTCAACACCATCCCTCACTCTGGAATCATAGATAAACTTACTAAGCTGGGCATAAATCCCTACATCACTCGATGGGTTGCCAACTGGCTTACTGACAGAACTCAGACTGTAAAAGTAGCCAACTCCAAATCCAGCTCCAGACAAGTGACAAGTGGAGCACCTCAGGGTTCAGTCCTTGGACCACTCTTGTTTGGTATCTACTTCTCTGAAGTACAGGCCAACACTAAGGGACTCTGGAGAACAAAGTTTGCAGATGACTGCAAACTGGGAGCCATTATTGAATCCCCAAATGATGTGGATATTCAACAAAAGGGCCTTACAGAAACAGATGCCTGGTGCCAGAACCATGGGCTCAAGCTTAATGCCAAGAAATGAATAGTTATCCCCTTTGGGAAAAAACATGTACCCATGACTTACCACATAGATGGCTGGACACTAAACATTGAAAGTGTGATGAGAGACTTAGGGACACAGGTGGACAGTGGTCTCACTTTCGATAACCTCATTGCCACAACAGTCAGGAAATCCTTCTATGTGGCACACCTCATCACTAAGGGCTTTTCATCCCGAAAAAAGGAGGTCATTGTCCCACTGTACTCATCCCTCATTAGACCCATTATAGAGTATAATGCCCCATTTGGTATGTACCTCACAAGACATCTGCAACAGCTGGAAAGGCCACAGAAATACCTCACTAAAAGAATAACAGGCCTAAAGCAGATGCCATATGCTGACCGTCTAAAAAAACTTCAGCTATACTCTGTGGCATATCGTCTACTAGGAGGCAATCTCTGCTTAACATACAAGGCCATGTCAAACCCTGAGCTGTTGGACATGCTCCACTTAAAGAAATCCCAATCCCTCAAAGCCACACACTCCAGGGATCGAAACCTTATCATCACAATGAACCAAACATGCTGGAGGGATAAGTTCCTGACCCAGAGACTCCCCATACTCTGGAATAGACTGCCCATACATGTCAAGCAGAGCACCTCACTGGCCCTCTTCAAAAGGAACCTTGATGACTGGATGGGAGATAGGAAATTCACCCTGAGGATCATGTCAGTCGCCATGCTAGACAGAGACCCAGAGAAGTAAATATTGTGGGAAGAAATATCCAGGGAATTGTTATGGCTAGGCTTGCATAGGCCTTAGAGCCGATAGCCTAGTACCAACCTAAGAACCTATGAAGCTATGAATGATAAACCCATAGAATGTCCAAATCCACCAGCTTCCCAATAACCATGTTACATTTCAGTCTAAATTAGTTTGGGG